>NC_143140.1:35318819-35621849 GCF_059928025.1 Delphinapterus leucas
TCAGCAGGCACATAATCCAGATATACTATGTGCAAGGCATTCAAATGGGCGCCTCAAGTAATCAGAAGGGAAGACCTGAGTTGTAAAAGATATGATGGCTTATAGCATTATGCTTCTAATTTTTGAGTATTTGAAGGTGTCACAAGAAATTATTTCACAAATTTGGAAAGACTTAAATACTGCTAGTGACTCCATTTCTAGCAACTTAAAAATGTCCAGTTGGATTACATGTCAACCAAAAAATTTTTCAATAAAGTATACTCGATTCTGAATTACATAGGATTATTAGCTAGTGCAAAGGGCCTCTTACTGGCTTGTGGGGGAAGAAAATGAGGGCTCTCCACCTGGCCTTCTCTGACACCACACTGGCAGGGTGATAGCGGGGCAAGCGGTATCTTATACTCTGGTGAGAATGGACAGGAAGGTTCCAGACTCAGCCTTTTCAGTAAGGATAGGAGTGGCGCCACCGTTTTTTCTCTGGTGTTTTTCTGGGCTAGAGCAGTTATTGGCTAAAATTTATCCGTCTTGCTAGGCTTCCCTTTTCCTGGACCTTTGGCTAGAAAGAATGAGCTTTTCTTGGGGCTGTTTTTGTCTGTGTGTTGGTGTTTCGGGATTGCTGGTTCTCCAGAACCAAATCTGGCATATATCAAGCAGAGAAAATCCAGAGAACTCATCACTATGTCATTACTCAATTACAATATCCCTAGACTGTCTGCTGTCTTCTCTCCATCTTTTCTAGAGTCTGCCTAAATTTGCATTATATATTATGTCAAAGGATTTTAACTGTACTTAGTGGGAGGAATAGGGAAGAATATAACTATTCTAAGTTTCCAAAAGTGGAAATCTCTTTATGAGCTTTCTAAACTGACTTTTATATTGTGACGTAGGATAATTTCCCCTCAAAATATTCTTTACTTGTCTTATTTTTATTGCAAAAGATCTGATTTTATAGTTGTTCTCATAAAAGTACCACATTTTACTGTATATTTCAACCATATCATTTCAGATGCTAGAAAACCATTATTAGGTGACTAGAATATTTTATAATCTATGTCTATTACAGAGTCCAATTGAGATTAATTAAATGGTAAAGTCAAATTTTTCTGATTCCAGAACTGCCTTATTATAAAAGATAATAAATTTATCTTCAGAAGACATCAAATTGACAGTTTTAAGGAGAATATAAACTAAAAGCTGTAAATAATGGAACTAGAAAGTTTGTTTTGTCTTTATTTTCAACTGTTTAAAAAAAAGAACAGTCATTTGGGTTATTGAGGAGTAGATTATATTCAAGGACCTACTAAAAATATGTTTGTATTGTATATATAGCAATTTAACCTGGCTAATTTTTCATGAATCCCCCCTGATAATTGGTTTTATGCCATCTTGCTGGAGGTATAATATTTTCTTCAGCACTCCTGGGAATATCTGAAATATGCTTCAAGCACTCATGATAATACAACATTAAGAAATGTATCAACATACAGATTACATATTCTTATTAAAAATTAAATGTGTAGAGTGCATATAAGCATTGAGGATTCCTGGGTAACATTAGTCTGCAAAGTCAGCTCACATCACCTTCAATCACTGACATTTATTCCTTTAGGAAAAGGAGAGATTTGGTGGGCACTTGATTTTTGCAACTCTCAGCTCTACCCAAAGTATATATGTGTGCAGAGTCTCAGAGACAGTTGGCAAACCATCTTAGCTCTGCCTCTGGTGCAACAATGTTTTCCCCTCTTTGATAGATCTTATCCTAATTTTCATTACTCGAGCTGTGATTGAAGCAGCCCACTGCAACCTTCACCTTTCTAGAAGCTGGCAGTCACTCTCCAGTGGAGTCACACATACATGCTACCAAACTTTTCCAGGCCCTTGGCAGGGAAGGGCATGTATTTAACCTTATTGGATGCTGCCATTGCCTTTCTTCTGGGATGACCAAAAAAACTACTTCTTATCCCATTATATCTTTCCCAAATCATTAGTTCTTCAAAGACCTCTTTTTCCACTCTGTGCACAATATTTTTGCATCCATTTTTATCATTGTATTCAATGGTCAAAATATCAATAATATTTTGTATTATGTATTTTATACATGAATGAACAAAAAACCTATAAAACATGTAATGGTTGGCAGATAAAAAAGTGCTTAGTAAAGTTTAGATATAATTATAATTGTTCTAACTAATATTTTATGATAATACTCAGTAGAGTTGTTTTATATTAAAGAAATAACTATAGCTTATTAACTATAAAGTAAAAGCATAATAAAATAGAGACTAAATAAAGTGGAAGGAAAAATGCATTTAAACACCAAGACTACATAGTAAATTACATTTACAGGCAACAAGATTTTAAGTGGAATGTTTCTTATTTCTAAAATCTTTTTTATAATTATCTTCTTGCTCTCATTAATAAATATTTATGCATAATTATCAAACTATGTAAGTACAAGTACTAGATCGGTTGGACTTTTATACGTCTTATTGCTCTCCATCTCCTCCACTGCTTATTGAAAGGAGATCAAACCGTGGTTCCTTGAGTTCTCCGGGGCTGTGAAGATGTACAGACTTCACCTAACACAAATGGACTTTTCCCCAAAACCAGTGACCCACTAGCATGGGAGCTGAACTGTGTGTGTTCTTTTTGCCTAAGAAGATGTGGAAATAGTGTGACACCAGCCCTCTGCTGAGGGATAAGAAGTCACCAAAAGTGAGTTAAAGAATCTTAATAAAAGGAACTGCTTACCTGGAACAAAACTGAAGTTTTGGGCTCCAGATATACTATAAAAACACCATTTTCCTTCTTTGTGATTAATGAAAGAAAGATGATATCAAAATAGAAGAACTTCACACAATAAGAAGTATCATTCATAAACACTCTAAGTCACAGTCACCTGCAAAAGAACACTGAATTGTTAAACACTGTAACACACTTGAATTACCAGGAAGTACTTTGCCCTGTGAGAACATGTAATATAACAGACAAGATGCCATAAACTTTGCCTTAAACAACGATGGACTTCTATGTTTGTCTTGCCTGTGGTCAAGACATTGAAAATGCACTTGTTTACCTTTTTTATTCAGCATGTTCATAAACATTCTGTGTCCAGTCATTTCTTGAAGTTTTAATTGAAACAAAATTATGACATAACAGTATCTAAAGAACAACCCCAAACTAGGTTGAAAGTGTGAAAAAAGAGTGTTATAATGTTAGAATTATTCTAAGTCCATAATTATACTAAGTTTTTCATTGAATTCATTTCTTCTATCATCTCTTCCTTTGTCTGCCTTCTCACAAGATTTCATACATAGCTTCATAGTTTTGAGAGACACAACACAATCGAATCTGATTTCTTCTTTAGTTAACCAATAAGAAAGTGAACTGTGTCCTGTACTATGTTAAATATTGAAGGTACAACTTATAAAAGAAGTTAAGGTGCTAGAATCCTGTGAATCTGTTTCTGTTCTGTAAATAAGTTCATTTGTATCATTTTTTAGATTCCACATATAAGTGATATCGTATGATATTTGTCTTTCTCTGTCTGACTTACTTCACTTAGTATGATAATCTCTAGGTCTATCCGTGTTGCTGTAAATGGCATTATTTCATTCTTTTTTATGGCTGAGTAATAAAACAAACTTATGGTTACCAAAGGGGAAAGGTGGGCAGGGAGGGATAAATTCGGTATTTGGGATTAACATGTACACACTACTATATATAAAACAGATAATCAACAAGGACTTACTGTATAGCACAGGAAAGTCTACTCAGTATTCTGTAATAACCTATATGGGAAAAGAATCTGAAAAAGAATAGATATATGTATTCATATAACTGAATCACTTTTCTGTACACCCGAGACTAACACAACATTGTAAATTAACTATGCTCCAATATAAAATAAAAATTAAAAGAAAAAGAAAACAGCCTTACAACAATAAATAAATAAATAAATAAAAATAATGGCTCTGTCCTAAAAAAAAGATGCTACAATCCTGATTTCTAGTAGCTTCCAAACTTACTAGGGTAAGCAAAACATACAGAAGTGTAAACACATACTAGACTTTGGGGTGCCCCGTGAATCGTGTGTTTAACTGGAGTAAATCTTTGAGTGATGTATAAACCTATGGCACAGCTCCTGGGATGCTCCTTTGTGGTGCTACACACTTGGCATCTTCATAATCCCCAAATTCACTCCATCCCTTTTCCAGGTTTGTCATCTGTGCTATCTCCCCTACCCCAGGCCCCCATCACCTTCTGCTGAAGACTAAGAAGCACAAGGAAGAACAGCAGGTGCTCCTCAAGGTCAGGACATTTGTTTGGAGAGTGGCCTATTGAAAACATGTCCTGCACCCATAGTGTGCCAGGCACTGTGTTAAGCCTGTTACTTATATATCTAATTTAACCCCTACCACCATCATATGAGATAGGGTGCTATTATTCCCTTTAATAGATGAGGGAACTGTCACTGAGAAAATTTTCATAATTTGCTTCAGATCATACGGCGTATATCTGAGATGGTCTGATAACAAGTCCATGTTTAGTGGCTTCACAGAGAGAACCCTTCTCAGAAAGTGGGGAGAAAATGGAAAGTAAGGGGCTGATAGAATATACTAGTATACTACAGGAGTGGGTATTAAGAAGATAAAGACAAATGTCTAGGGGTCTGCTTTGCAAATGTCTCAATATGCAAAAACCAGGGGTGTTTTAGGTTCCAATCTCTGATAGAAGTCATTTTATAAATAGAGGTTGTTTCCTCCAGGAAGTGGTAAGCATATCATCATAAGTGATTGAAATTTAAGTTTACAGATTGTGGGTTGCTGACCGCTGGTATCTATTAATACAAACCAGAAAACAAAACCAAGAAACCTAGCTTTCTTCTCGATAATTTTGTTTGCCTTTCCTTTCTACTTCCTTTTACCTGAAATGCTAGTTCTTTGCTATGGATTGTGCCTAGCAAATCAATATAGATCTAATCTTAGGGTTCTGGGAACATTACTTCTAATTGAAAAATAATATTGCAGACTGAAATTGGTGCCTTGAGTTTAAACTGCTATAATGGCTTGGCAATGCTTGTGATTTCTAAATCGCACTGATGTAGTATTGGTATTTGGATATTTTAGTGGCTTTGTTGACCATATGGATCTTTGCAAATGCTGGCTGCATAAACAATTTGGAGGCGGAGCACAGCTTTGGAAGTGCAGAAGGAGCTACACCTGTTTCAGTAACAGATGATCCAAGCTGCTGCTGCAGATAAAACCCATCTGGCTGGTACAAGATAGAATAAAAAATCAGGGAGGAAGGGCACTTTTCTGAGTTCAAATTTTCTGAGGGAAACATTAAGGGATAAGTTTCAGATTGAGGACTTTTAACTTTTCTGTGGGAACAGGAAACTATCTGCAGAAGGTTGTCTATTGTCACCTGTTGGAGAGCATTAGCACACTGCTGCTATATTTGGCATGATGGCATTTTCAAGTTATGATGTTACCTGAAACATACTGGAAAATCTTGTTTTGCAGCCTAATTGAATAACAGAAAATTTCAAAGTGAAATTCAGAAGGCTTTTTTGTGTTATGCTTAAGATGAACTTCAAATAAACAGTGCACTTTCCTGAACTATTTAAAACAGAAACTACTAGAGGCAAAATAAAAGGGTATAAAGTTCCCAATTCATTGACCTAAGAAAGAGTTACAGTGGCAAGGATTGGAGAAGTTGTGGACAGGGCTTCTGTGATAATCTGTGATCACCTCCCCCAAAGGGGATTCTCACACTCTTGGCTGACTATGGGATTTTCTCTTAATTCTCTGGGGTTAATAAAAGGTACACGAAAAAATCAGGGATATGGTGTTATTTAGGGGAAGTTCAAGGTTCTCATCTGCTCCCTGCTTTTACCATGCAGCCCCAACTTCATCCTTTGGGAGGAGAGTTTTAAATCTAAGCTTTTCAGGTTTAAGATATTATAATGGGCTACAGTTCAAAGGGAAGATATTTCAAAAGCACTGTAGGTCAGAGTGGTGTTTTTCTTTATTATTTTTTAACTGAGGTATAATTCACATATAACATTATATTAGTTTTAGGTGTATAGCATAATAATTTGTTAGTTGGATATACTGCAAAATGATCACCGCAATAACTCTAGTTAATATTCATCACCATACATACTTATAGAACTTTTTTTTCTTGTGTTAAGAACTTTTAAGATTTACTGTCTTAGGGACTTTCAAATATGCAACACAGTATTGTTAACTATAGTTGCCACGCTTTACATTACATCCCCATGACTTATTTATTTTATAACTGAAGTTGGTGCTTTTTGAACCCTATCACCCATTGTGCCTACCCCTGACAACCACCAATCTGTTCTCTGTATCTGTGAGCTTGGTTTTCTGTTTATGTCTTTCTTCAAATGCTCTCTTCTCCCACATAGTTAAGGGAGATCTTTCAGAAGATACTTGAAAAAGGTCTAAGGCAGGGTACCGTCTTCATTAGAGCAAACATTTTTTCTTCATGCTCTTTATCTGGGCACATATGAGTTTGCCTTATTTAGAACTGGAGTTTGAAATTGGGTTTGGGATTTGTGGAGGGTGTAAATGGAACAGATCTTTTAGCCTGTTTTGGTTTTGTCCCATCTGGACTTGCCTAGTTTAGGAATCATCTTCATTGTCTCAGTCTAGCCAATGAGAACGTTACAGAGGATTCAAGGTAAAAGTCCATCCACTGTAAAATGGTAATTTTTCTTTTTCTGGGCATACTTTTCTTTCAGGAACCATACAGAGAGGAATAGCAAATCCTGGGTTATTTTTAGGTCTTCATTCTAATGTCATTTTAAACCCACTTTAATATACTCTACCCGGATGTCCCTGGACTGAATTGCTGGCAATTGCTACCTCCTTATAAGTTACATGGCTGAAATACTGGGTTTGTCTACCATATCTGGTCTTATCCTATTTATCTCTAATTCAGTCCAAGTCCCAGTTTGTTATAATTAATCTGACAAAATAAAATAGGGCAGATTCTCAGGGCCTTCACTTCTAGGTATCTGTAATTTTTAAATAGTCCTGATTTAAGACTTGATTTGAGGACTTTTAAGCCAAGTGGTTATTTGATGGTGTAAAGGAGACATGCTGTGATAAACCACCCATATGACTCCAATTGATCTTATGAAAATATAATTGCTGCAGTATATATGCATGTCAAATATCCATTACCTCTGACCCTTTCAACGTGGTTTGAAACTAGGGCCCCGTGAAGAACCAGACTTCATTTACTTTTAGTCTCTAAATTCGATTTGGATTCTGTAGCAGGTCTGGATTTTCTCCTCTCTGCCTATAGTAGAGTCTTTACCTCCACACATATCTACAATTACCAGGAGAGCACTCTTTTGTCCAAGGGGCAATGACAATGTAAAACTCTTTCAAGATGACTTAATGTAGCCCATAAAGGTTTTGTTATCCAACCAATATTTACAATTGCAGAAACCAATTGCTTGCTTTATGGAGAGAACATTTCATGTATACATCATATTTTTTCAGTGATTGCCAAAAAGATCAATTTGAGCTTTTGCTTGAATTAAAAATATATATTTTATAATGTCTAAAATAAATAATTACTCTATTATTCCTGAAGAAATTTTAGTATTTACAGAGGGAAAAAAATATGACATTTTTATTTCCCCTAACAATCTATATCAGTATGCTTTAAAAGTGTGCTATTTTTTTTCAGAACCATATGTACTTCTAATGAATAAAAGTGTTAACTTCTAAAAGGTAAAAATATTTTTTATGATTATTAAGGTCAGTATGATAGAATCAAAATAAATTGGATTTTAGAGTTGAAACTCAGCTCTACCACTCCCTAACTATGGGAAATTTGGCAAATCACTTTACCTCTCTGAATTTTACCTCCCTCACCTGCAAAAAAGGATTAATGCTATAAATCTTAACTTACAGAGATGCTGGAACAATTACATTGGAACACCTACTGAAATAATAATAATAAACAGTAGTTTATTCCTTTTTTTTTTTTTTTTTTTTGTGGTACGCGGGCCTCTCACTGTTGTGGCCTCTCCTGCTGCGGAGCACAGGCTCCGGACGCGCAGGCTCAGCGGCCATGGCTTACGGGCCCAGCCACTCTGCGGCATGTGGGATCTTCCCGGACCGGGACATGAACCCGTGTCCCCTGCATCGGCAGGCGGACTCTCGACCACTGCACCACCAGGGAAGCCCCTATTCCTTATTTTTCATACAGTTCTATGTAATTTTATTTTATGTTTACTGTTTAATAATGTGAACACTTAATCACATCATTATGTTTAGGACCAACCAAAATCTTAAGCTGTTGGTATCAAAGATGTTATTATTTTATTTGTGTAATCTATAAATAAGAAAACTAAGGCAGTATGTGTAATTGTTAAGAACACTGACCCTGAAGCTAGATTCCCTGACTTGGATTTCAGTCACCTCTCTGCTCCAACCCCACACACAGACAAGTTATATGACTTTGGACAAGTTACTTAAGTTCTACATGCTTTGGTTCCCTTTTCTATAAAATTGGGATGATGAAAGTACCTATTTCATAAAAATGTTGTATATAAAACTTTATATAGTTACTGATATAAAGTAAGACCAGTATAAATTATAATGACTAATCTTAGAAGATTGTCTATAACCATACAGCTAATAAGTAGGGATTTTTGCCCAGGATTTCTGATTTTGAGTTATTTTTTCCCCCTGACTCCACATTGCCCTTGGAATTTCATGTAAATGTAAGTGTAGTAAGAATTTCATAGTACTGGTACATAATTACATAGAACATGCAGCAGTTCTATTTTCCTTACCAAAGTGTGTCAATGAGAAGCAAAGCAGTGCAGAGTCCAAACCAAAGGCCCCAGTCTGAGTTAAGATCATCGATTCTCATAAATTTATTGCCTCCAAAGTCACTGACATTGACTGAATGTTCAGGGCCTCTGTCTGAGTCATTTGTTAGACTGTTGCTGTGGACCCCAGATCACTGACTCCATAAATCTCCAGCTGGAATCCACTCTATCGGCATTCTAGGTCCCCAAGTGGCCCTTACCAAGTGTGAAAGCAAATGCAGTCAATAGTGAAATAAATACATTATTAATAGTGCATCTAGGGGCTTCCCTGGTGGCGCAGTGGTTGAGAATCTGCCTGCTAATGCAGGGGACACGGGTTCGAGCCCTGGTCTGGGAGGATCCCACATGCCGCGGAGCAACTAGGCCCGTGAGCCACAACTACTGAGCCTGCGCGTCTGGGGCCTGTGCTCCACAACAAGAGAAGCCGCGACAGTGAGAGGCCCACGCACCGCGATGAAGAGTGGCCCCCGCTTGCCACAACTAGAGAAAGCCCTCGCACAGAAACGAAGACCCAACACAGCAAAAATAAATAAATAAATTACTAAACTCCTACCCCCAACATCTAAAAACAAAATAAAAAATAAAAAAATAGTGCATCTATTTGGCTGGGAATGAAGTCAAGAAAGACTGTCACAAGTGATAAATAAAAGTGTTCACTTTTTGAAGTTGCATTTCTAGTTTTATTATTTCACCAGTTTTGCCAAAAAGCCCGCAGAACGAAGAGCGAGATATGAAATTTCTAAACAAAGGCAATGAAATAATTTAAAATTTGATTAAAGTGTCAGACTTGTTTTCATTTGGAAAATATAGCCTCTGTTTATGAGGTAGAAGGAAAGTGTTTTTCCCACTTTTTGAAAATACTTTTAGCCATTCATTGTTCACTTAAAATCACATTTTCCAAGGACACCAGAGAAAATCTCTTCTTTAAAAGTTTTTAGAACATTGCTGATTCTTGCTGGATGTTTTTCAAACTCAGTCAAGGAATTACAAAGGAAAACCCTCCAATGTCAAATTCTTTGAATAATGGCAGGAAATAACTTGCCAGATCAAAAAAACTTTTATCTATCACCTAACCCACGGGAAGCAGAAAGCTATGTCCCTGAAAACTACATTGAAACAGTCTAGAAAAAGAAAAAGACCACTCTCTTCCAGAGACCAGTTAGCACGTGAGGCCAAACCAGACTGTGTTCCATGAGCTTCACGAGATTCATAAGTGACCTAGATAGATGTGTGTGAGAGTGAATGCACACCCATGTCTGAATTTTGCTGTAAGAGATGCATATATCATCAAAGAAAGTGTGCTTTAAGAATGGAAGTGTCTCATGATGGGAAAAAAATTATTACTCAGGAGAATTTAGGATTGTTTTATGAATCCCTGCAAAAATCAGCCAGCTAAAATGCATCTTAAAATTTCACTAAGGGTTTTTTTTTCCTATTTAATTATTTCCCAAATATGTTTTTCATCAAAATGGAGGAGTTACAGAATGTATAGTTTTCTAGGGTGTAAGATTCATAGATTTGAAATAGACATTAGCAGTTTTTTCATCCCACCTTCTATAGCGTCTCTGCAAGGTAGTGATTCAGCTTCTTGACACTACAAAAATAAGAGCTACCATTTCTAAGTGTTCATTGTGTGGTCATTGTGCTAAGTACTTCACAATTATCTCACTTAATCTTCATAATAACCCTATGAAGAAGACATTATCATCATTTTTTTAGACAACTGAGGTTCAGAACACTTACTAATTCGTTCAAGGTCAAAGAACTAATATGAATTCAGTTCCTTTTGCTTTCAAAGAATGTGCTCTTAATACCCACGATTGAGTTTTACAGATGAACAGCTTTAGTTCCTAGAAAAGTTTTCCTTATACTGAGCAGAAATATGCATTCCTATAAATTTCAGAGTAAATTTAGTACTTCTTAACTGCCCTTCAAATAAGGTTATACAGCAATCAAATTTCTTTTTACTCGTTGTTTAAAGGTAAATATTCCAGAAACAATTCTAAACTCTGCTTTGAAGGAAAAAAAAAAAAAGATCAGAGTCATGAGGAGATAGAGCAAACTTAATGGAATCTCTCTTTCTATCTCATCAATCTACCATGTTATCTAGATTTTTCCAACACATGGGATTAAGAGATCTTCTCCAGAAGACTGCTGTGAAATCAGAAGCTACTTAGGGTCAGTAAAATAATTGTACATCATCATGGATTAGTTTATCCATTAATTGTTTCCCTATCGAGAAGAGAACAAGGAAGGGTGATATAGTATAGGTATGTTCTGATGTATCTACACAGAAATAGGTACTGGAAACAGGATACCTTCAGGTGTACATTAAGTATAGAGCATACAATTGCTCACTGGCACCCTCAAGCAACCTCTCATCAAAATATACTTTCCTTCTAGGAGCCATAATAACATAAATTCTCCTATTAGTACTTTATTTCTGTGGGTTGAACACTCTCTCACCAGGATTTTCTACTGAAATACAAATATCCTTAAAACTCAATGTGGATTAATTTGACAGATTCCATTTTTTCCTAACAGTAGGCACTGAGATGGAAAGAAAGGAACTGACTAGATCAGTGGTTCTTCAACTTTAGCATGTATCAAAATCAAGTGGAGGGTGTGCCACAGTCCCAGAGTTCCAAGCTCAGAAGGACTCGAGTGGGGTCTAAAAACACGCATTTCTAATAAGTTCCCAGGTGATACTGATGGTGCTGTTCTCAGGTTACACACTGAGAACCACTGGATTAGGGAGTGGTGTAGAAAGGGAAATGGAGGAGGGCTAAAGGAGAGTGTTCCACAGCCTAACTTAGCATATAGATCATTAGTGTTAGAAAATTCACAGTGCTCGTTTATAAGCCTATCTCCAATAAGAAAAATGAGGCATACCAACTCAAAGCAATGTACACCATTGCTGAATATTGGTGAGATAGGATTTGAGTCTTTGGACTTTCAGCTTTGCATTTGAGTCATGAACAGAGCCTTTCAAAGTTGAGGCTCATTAAAAAAACCTCTGAGGAGGTTGTGAAAAGTACAGATTCCTAGACCCCATTCTGGAATCAGGGCCCAGAGAGTCTGCATTTGAACAAATTCTTCTGGTCACTCAGATTTAGGAGGTCTGAAGACAACATTCTAAGAAGCAAAGCAAACACATCAGGTTCTAAGGACAGCTCACAGGGGAGGAGTGGAGACCTATGTGAGCATGAGAGCAGGCTGTGATGCCTGAGGGGACCTGAGGTAGGCTGGGGAAAAATAGGATGCACATTTGCTACCCAACAATTTGGTGCAAAATAGATGCTCATTGTGGAAACAAGACACCAACTCACTATACTTGTCAAAACACTACACCCCCTCCCCTTGTATAAAAGAATCCTAACTCTATAGAGAATGTGAACACAGAGCAGCCATGTCTAATCCTCACCTGGCAGAAACCGACTCTACTATGACAAAGTTTCCCTCTAATGACTCACCATGAAAAATAATTGCCAAGGTACATAAGCATTTTAAGTGTCATCCCATAGGGGCTTATAACCTTTGCCCCTATAGGCAAGTGGGGAATCCAACAGGAGAGGAAAGAGACAAAATTAAGCTTGCTTAGCTTTAGCTTTAACTTTTTACTTTCCCCAAATATGCAATTGTATTCTTATTCCTAATTAAGAAAAAATATCCTGCTAATTTGTCATCTTTCTTTACTCTGTTTAGCTGTTCTTATGTATGGAAACTTAATAACGAAAACAATTGTCACCATCAAAGTAGCACATCATGAAATTCTCTTGCTTATTCCATTATTTTTCTAAAAATGTCATTAAAATAAAATCACTTTTAAAGGAAATAATGAAAATTCCATCAAAATTGTTTGCTGAGTACCTTTGGACTTTTAAGGGCGTGAAAATGAAAAACATATTTTTTTATCACTGAAAGTAGACTTTGAAACCCTATCATAAGTCATCTTACTACATATAGCACACATTAGATTAGAGTAGAGGTCAAATCAATTCCTATATGAATACATATTCCACTCTAACTCCAGGAAAAGTGATGTATCTGCATATCATTTTCTGTGAGCTTTCTATTATAAGAAAATAAGTCCTGAAGTATAAGAATTATTTCTCCAAACTCCCTGTAGGCTCTTTCAATGAATAAAGCCAAAAGCTCTTTCATAGCTTTTAAGGCATCCCATGATTACCCTCATTTTTCCCCATTTCAATTTTATCTTACATAGCCCCCCTCTCCCCACCCCTCCTGCCTTTGCCCCCTGCTCTTCTACACATATAGCCTTACGATTCCTAACCACACTTAGATTTACCTTGAGACTAATGAACTTGATGTGCCAGGGCCCCTTACATGCACAAGCCTTTTGAATGTCAGAAGTTGCTGGGAGTTGTAGAGAGTTCAAGAGAGGACCTGGAAGTCAGGTTGCACTCAGGAGGCATTTTTTTTGCAAGCATTTCTGATAAATCACCTAAAAGGAAAAAGTCATGAATCTATAAGCTTCCAGTAATTTGGTGGGATTTTACCTTTTATTTTTAATGAATATTCATTTTTGCATCTAATTTTTATTCTCAAATGTGTATTCTTTTTCTTAAAGATGGCCATAAATTCTGTAAGTTTCATGCCCACAATACCTGGATCTGCCCTATTCCCAATACATACTGCCTTTATTTACATTCATTTCTTTGAAAAAGCTGTTTCTAGAATACCCTTCCATTCTCCCCATATATACCCCATTTCCCATATGTCTGTATATCAAAATAATATCCATCCTTTAATTTTTAGTTCAAATGCTATAGCCTCATGACCTATTAAATCTCCAGTCAGTATAAATCTCATCTGTACACTTATATTTCATCTCTCTTTTATCATAAATACAACTATGTCTTAAATCAAATGCCATTAGTTATACATCTTTAATAAAACAAAACCATATCTTTATTGTCTTTTTTTTTATTGTCTTTTGCTTCCTTGATACCTATGCAACAACCAATGGGAGATGGAAAGTCAGGGTTGGGTGTGGCAAATTTACAATTAGAATAGCAGTCATCATATGTATAGTATTTACTAAGCATGGATACTGTGTTGGTAACTGGATACATAGTATGTAATTTAATGATCAGAATAGCTCTACAAAGCAATAGCTCTACAGCAGGAAAAAGAGGCTCACAGGTAGATTATTCGCCTAGGGTCATTGCTATGAACTGGACTGTGTCACCTCCAAACTCATATGTTGACTGTATTTGGAGATAGGGCTTTAAAGGAGACAATGAACATTTAATGAGGTCACAGGGTAGGGGTCTAATCTAATAGGACCAGTGTCCTTATGAGAAGAAGGCACCAGAGATATGCATCTGTGTAAAATGCCGTGTGAAGACAGCAAGTCAAGAAGAAAGGCCTCAGGAGAAACCAACCCTGCTCAGAACTTTGATCTTGCTCTTCCAGCCTCTAGAACTGTGAGAAATAAATTTCTGTAGTTTAAGCCAAGTTTATGCTATTTTGTTATGGCAACACTAGTAGACTAACACAGTCACACAGCTAACTAACATTGGAAACACTGGAGTTGAACTGAACTGAGGTCCATTTGATCTTCCTGCTCCAAGGTCATGCTGAAGAAATGGCTCCACTCTCTGCATAGTGATAACCCATGCTCAGTTTATAAAATATTCACAATGCCTGTCATTCAAAAAGACAAGCGTTTCCTTTCTTGCTACTCTAAAGATAGCAATAGAGTAAAAATCTAAATAGTTTTATATTAACAAGAAGTCTTTGAAATAGGGTTTTATATTTATGTCTAATGCCTGAGTCTTAGATTTATTTCTTTAATAATTAAAATGGCAACACAGGGGAACACAATTAAGAATGGCTGAATAGATACAGAATCGAGAAGAGAATATATGGTGGGTTTGATTTTCATTTCCTTTGCTATGTAAAAAAATTCAATATACCATACACACTAGAATAATGAACATATTTTGTAAGTAACTGAATTACCTTGAGTTCCATTTATTAGAAGAATTTTTCTTAGAAATGAATTTTTGCCATTATGGTACATTATAAATTTTCAGAAAGCTCTATCAGGGTCAGGTTTCTACTTACAAAGCATATTGTAGACACAGAGGATAGAAAGCAAACTGTGGTCAAATGTATTCTGAAACTGGGAATTAGTAAACAAAGACTACTGAAAAAATAAGATCCACAAATTTTTTTCCAGACAGAATAATATATCAGTGCAAGTTTTTGTTTGTATGATCCAACTAAATTATTAAATTTATGGAAATTTGGGGACAAATAATTATTAGATGTTATTTAATTTATTAAAACTGAAAAGAAAAAGCAGTTCACCCATTTCTCCCACCCCCCAACCCCACCACTTCTGGGGCAACTGCTAATCTCTCCTCTGTATCTATGACTTTTTTTTTTCCCTTCAGATTCCACATATAAAAGAAATAATACAGCATTTCTCTTTCTCTGTCTGATTCATTTCACTTAGCAAAATTGCCCTTGAAGTCCATTCATGTTGTCTCAAGTGGCGAGATTTTATTCTTTTTATGGCTGAATAATATTCCATTCTATATATATACCACAATTTATCTATTCATCCATTGTTTCCATATCTTGGATATTGTAAATAATGCTGCAATGATTATGAGGGTCCATATATATTTTCAAGTTAGTGTTTTCATTTTCTTCAAGTAAATACCCAAAAGTGGAATTGCTGGATCATATGTTAGTTCTATTTTTAATTTTTTGCAGAACCTCCATACCGTTTTCCATAGTGGCTGCACCAATTTATATTTACAATGTTCCTACCAACAGTGCACAATGGTTCCCTTTTCACCACATCTTCGTCAGCACTTGTTATTTCTTGTCTTGTTGATAATAGTCTTTCTGACAAATGTGAGGTGATATTGTATTGTAGTTTTGATTTGCATTTCCCTGATGATTAATGATGCTGAGCATCTTTTCATGTACCTGTTGGCCATCTGTAATTCTTCCTTGGAAAAATATCCCTTCAGATCTTCTGACCACTTTTAATCAGATTTTTGGTTTTTGTTTGCTTTTGAGTTATATGAGTTCCTTATATATTTTGGATATTAACCCATGATTTGCAAGTATTTCCTCCCATTCAGTAGGCTGCCTTTTCATTTTGTTGATGGCTTCCTTTTCTGTGCAGAAACCTTTTAGTTTGATGCAATCCTATTTGTTTACTTTTGCCTTTGGTGTCAGACCCAAAAAATCATCACCAAGACCTATGTCAAGGATAAATAAACTTGTAAATTAATTAAATTCCTTGAGTGTAAATTTTCCTTTTTTTAGGCTATAATTAGACTAAAAGTGTATTTACCTTGTTTTTCTGATTTCCAGGACTTAATAAATCAACCAGATGAGACTGACTTAAAGCCTTTGATATAAGAAATATTTGTAAAATTCACTGGAAAGCCATGTCACTGGTTAACTCATGCTAAGCTAGGACAGCTGGATTCAACTTCTACTCAGTCACCATCTTGTTCTGTGCCTTTAGGTGACTCACCTCTCCTCTTTATGCTCATTTTACTCACCTGTAAAATATAAATAAGAGGATTGGACTTGATTATATGTCCCCCTCCAGTTTTATAATTTTATGGTTATAAAGAAAATATTTAATATTTGGTTTTCTAATTCTACACTCTCTTCCTTGCTGAGGTGTCCCTGAAAATCATGTTTGAAATGTATGAATCACAGGACTGGAGTAGCCTAGATCTCTCTGTAGTCTGATAGAGAAATAAAATTTTACTGTGCTAGTTCACTGAGGTTTCAGGACATATTTGTTAACACAGCAGTGCTGAGACTATTCTGACTAATAAAAATGTACTCCCCGGTATGGCCTAAATTGTGCCCCTCCCCCCCCAAAATTTATATGTTGAAGTCCCAACCCCCAATGTAACTGTATTTGGAGACAGAGCTTTTAGGACCTAATAAAAGTTAAATGAGGTCATAGCAATAAGGTCCTAATTCATTAGAATTGATGGCTTTTTAAGAAGAGGAAGAGATTTCTCTCTCTCTCTCTCTCTCTCTCTCTCTCTCTCTCTCTCTCTCTCACACACACACACACACACACACACACACACACACACACACACACAGAGCAGGTTCCAAAGAAAGGCCACGTGAGATACAGCATGAAAGCAGCCATCTACAAGCCAGTAGGAGAGCTCTCACCAGAATCCAGCAACCTTAGGGGAGCAGTTCAGTACACTCTAAAAATGGGCTTAGAGGATTCAAGCTTAATTCTGGTTCAGTCACATGGATTCTCTATTTAGATTGACATGGTCCTTAACCATAAGGATAATAACCACTTGTCCAAGTATACTTGTTGTTGAGTCTCCCCTACAGTGGTTCATGCAGGCTGAAGTAAGAAAATAATGGTTTCTGTAAGCTTTAGAAAAGTGTCTTTATCCCTCTTGCACCTGATCCTCCCAGTCAATAGATGCACGTAGGGAATGCTTACAAGAAAGGGGAAGTTATGTCCACTAGAGTGGGACATGGGACACACTTATTTTGTGGTAGTGGAGGGGCAAAAATGACCCTGGCACCTGTGAAGGGAGGAAAGAACGGTAATAACTTTTCATCTTTCAGAATTGCTTTCTGGAGCTATTCACACAAACGAATGCCTGGCATGGTTCTCCCAAACTATTGCAAACACCTTAAATTAAACTGACTACTGGGTCTGCCAATCCCTGCCACATAGCTCTGACCAAAATTTGATTGCCACAACTCTTAGACTTTCTGAGAAAAGTATCACAAAGAGCAGAGGATAGCCTTAGTACTGCAACTCCCATGCAAAACACGTGAATATTTTCTCCAGCCCACATTTCTATAACTGTTGCTCAGTCATTCCCTGGCACAGCCCAACATAAGCTGGCTGGTGACATGGACATCCTCAAGTGGTTCCTTCAACAGCAAAGCCTAGACATAACTATTTGAACTGAATTTGGAACCCTAAGGCTTACCAGCCAGACAAGAAATCACACTGGGGGCATTGTCACACTGCACCCCTTGACTGATGTAGGTCCCACTTGTGACAAACCCTAAATGACAAATTGAACAAATTTGGTCCCACTTCATCAGTCAGAATAATTAGAGTGGCTGACAATGCAGTGTACTCATGGGAAATTTCACAAGTCAAGAGACATAGAAACAAAGTGTGGATAGTTGTTGGGATCATTTCATAGAAAGTAGCTATAGCTACTTTCTTGTTTCATTGAAGAGAAAGTTTGTCTCCTTTTTCTAGGCAGTAGGCTTCATGGAAACAGAAGACTAAAATTGTTCTTATGTAATCATGTTTAATCAGAAGTTGCCTGAGAGTTTTAGAAGGAAACTTTCATTACTTTTGGGAGGTTGAAAAACTGAATAATTTTTGAAGTCATATAGACAGTCAGAGCTAAAAATCAGTATCTTTAGAAAGGCTCTTAAAATAATATCATTATCCACTAGAAAAAAATGACTACTCTGCCAGTTTTTTTAAGGGTTGGGAGGAGATGATTTTAATTACTGTGTTGTCCTGCCCTTGTCAAAGTTTTCTAGAATGGTAGAGCCAAGAAATAACCTTAAAGTAAGAGAAGATGTAGTAGAAATTCTCTGTGCTAAGAGTCTCTACCAATAAAAATATGTGAAAATTTTTTCTACTATTGGTTTCATCTGGTTTGTCACTACATAATTTATACTCTAGACCTAATTGTTTTCTTCTCTCAAAGAGTAATGTCCAATGAGTCCTAAAGGACAATTTGGACAATATTCTGTAAGTGCTGGAGGTTCACTGATATCATCTATTCCTGACTTAAGTACTTCTCATGTGTATTGTGCTCATTAGGTATAGAATTCTGTGATCAAAATATAAAAATGTACTAATAGTTATTTTCATGGTGGGGACACAGGGGAGAGATAATAAGGCCCTGATACATCCTTGCTATATTAAGCAGTGTTTCACACAAGCAGTTATTATAGATTTCATTCATTTTTGTAATTAAAAGGAAAGAAAGCCAAGGTGGAAAAACTTGGAGATAAACAAAAAACAATTACATAGTTTCATATGATCAATTGTATTAGCAATAAAAACAACTATTAATTTTCTGCTGACACACCAAGCTTCTGTCAGTGTGCCTTGTCTGTTTACACCTTGGCAGATGGTCCCTCAGGCAGTAAACACGGAGAAAACATATTTATTTATTTATTTATTTTTGCGGTACGCAGGCCTCTCACTGTTGTGGCCTCGCCCATTGCAGAGCCCAGGCTCCAGACGCGCAGGCTCAGCGGCCATGGCTCACGGGCCCAGCCGCTCTGCAGCATGTGGGATCTTCCCGGACCGGGGCACGAACCCGTGTCCCCTGCATTGGCAGGCGGACTCTCAACCACTGCGCCACCAGGGAAGCCCAGAAAACATATTTATAAAGGAGTTTGCAAAACAAAACAAAGCAAAACAAAAATATATCAAGAAATTTATGTTTTTTTGCAATGGAGTTATGGCTCTTGGCAATAAATATCAAGGGAAGTTCTGGTTAGAATCAGAACTTGAAATTAAATGAGCATTGAAAGTCCAATCTATGATTAAACAATTAACCCATATAAATAAAAGTCATCTCTGTAGGCTTCTGATTGATATTTCACCAATTAGACTAAGGCATAAATTCCTATCCCCTACAGTAACCTTTAATTTTAAAAAATCAAGAGTGTTAATAAAACATAAGCTTAATCCTGCCATTTCATCCCACAACAGCAGTGGGACCTGACATGAGCCAGTGTAACTCCGAGTGAGGAGAAAATATTCTGAGTATAGAGAATGGGGCAAAATGTCTTTACTGTGGCCCGCAGGTCACTTTTCAAGCACTCCTGAGTTTGCCTTGAATGGGCATCCAGAACTTTCTTCCTCTCTTGGTTTCCCTTCCTTCCTTTCTTCTCTCATTTCTGTATCCTGCTTCTATGTGGCCTCTCTCTTTTATCCATGGTCAAAAGTCCTCTTTTGCCTGTATCTTCACATTCTTCAGAATGGGGCACTCACAAGAGAAGTCTCTCTTACCTGTGGGGAGTCTCCTTCTTAGCATTATTTTAAAGGGCCCCTTCCCCTAGGATGTGGGGTGTGGGCTGAAAGGGACTGGGGGAATGAAGGGATTCAAGAAGAGGTAGAGTTCCATGGTGGGGATGGAGTTTGACAGACACCTCCAACCTGCCCCATAAGCATTGAGTTGCCATTCCCTTGAACTTTTCTCTATGGTATCCCTCAGTGAAATTAAAGTTTAGAAAGTAGGAGCTACATAGATATAGAGAATGAACTAGAATCAATAGTTACTAGTGGGGAAAGGGAAGGGGGAGGGGATTAAAGGGGGAGGGGATTAAGAGGTACAAAAGATTAGGTTTAAAATAAGCTACAAGGGTTAGGGTTTGGGATTGACATGTGCACACTGCTATGTTTAAAATGGATAACCAACAGGGACCTACTATATCTCACAGGGAACACGTCTCAGTATTCTGTAACAACCTAATTGGGAAAAGAATTTTGAAAAGAATAGATAAATGTATATGTATAATTGAATCACTTTTTTGTACATATGAAACTGGCACAACATTGTTAATCAACTATACTCCAATATAAAATAAAAAACTAAAAATAAATTTAAAAATAAAAAAATGAAACAAGCTACAAGGATATATTGTACAAAACAGGGAATGTAGCCAATATTTTATAAGAACTATAATTGGAATATAACCTTTAAAAAGTGTGAATCACTATGTTGTACACCTAAAACATATAATATTGTACATCAACTATACCTCAATGAAAAAAGAAAAGAAAAGCTAAAAGTCAGAGAAACTGAAAGAGCCAAGATCCCAGGTTTTTGAGATCCTCTACAGTGATTCAGAACAGATTTTGATTTTATGAGAAGCTGAAAAATTCCATAGCCAAAACATGATTTAAAAAAAAAAAAACTTCTTGGGACTTCCCTGGTGGCGCAGTGGTTAAGGATCCACCTGCCAATGTAGGGGACACGGGTTCAAGCCCTGGTCCGGGAAGATCCCACATGCCGCGGAGCAACTAAGCCCATGCACCACAACCACTGAGCCTGTGATCTAGAGCCCATGAGCCATAACTACTGAGCCCGGGCGCCACAACTACTGAAGCTCACGCACCACAACTACTGAAGCCCGCATGCCTAGAGCCCGTGCTCCACAACAAGAGAAGCTACCGCAATGAGAAGCCTGCACTCTGCAATGAAGAGTAGCACTCGCTCTCAGCAACTAGAGAAACCCACGCACAGCAGTGAAGACCCAATGCAGCCAAAAATAAATAAATAAATTTATAAAACAATAATAATGACTTCTTTAAATAGAGAACTCATTCACAGGGTTCAAGATTCAAAAGGTAAGAAACAATATGAAATGCACATTCTTTCTCTCACTGAGTTCCCCTCTTTGGAGGAAATCAGTATTATCAGTTTCCAAACAGGTTTTTTAAAGGCAGAAGTAAAGGCATGATTTTTGAAGGTTCGTGTGGGTTCACAATAGTGACTGTGTATTGACTTCATAATAAATACAGACTTTTATCACTTTATTAGGGAACTGCTGACCAAAACCACCTGCCTTGGTCAGGCAGGATGATAACCACTTGCATGAGTTGTCTCACAACAGAAGGTCCCAGATAAAGAACACAGTGCTGCCGCTGAAAACTAACGGGGAGAATTCGGGAGGGGCCGAAAGGAGGGAGGAGATGCTAGTTAATAGGAAGTCTTGTAAAACTACCTGGAAGAATTTGGGAGGGGCCAAAAGGAGGAGGGAGGAGATGATAAGTCTCCCAACTTCCCAGAAACCCTCAGGCTACAATCCTTCTTGGCTGAGAGATGACCATGCCACCAGGAAGGACCCTGAGTCACCAAATATGGGCCAAGCAAGATGATTGGCCAGAGACAACCTGGAAACTAACCCCGTTACCATGAAACCTGAGACTGTGAGCCATGTGGCAGAGCAGTTCTCCTGGGTTCTCTTACCCTACTGCTCTCTGCCCAGGTGCCCTTTCCAAATAAAGTCTTTTGCTTTGTCAGCACAAGTGTTTCCTCAGACAATTCATCTCCTACTGTTAGACAAGAGACCACTCACGGGCCCTGGAAGGGGTCCCCCTTCCTGCAACAACTTCGGACCAGGAGTATTCCAAATCAGGAGGGATTTCTACAGCAGCATTCCAAGAGGCCTATCAGAATATCATCCAATCTATCATGTAGCATCCACTCTCCTGGCCCTGCTTTCCTCCCACTCCTATCCCCGTTTATTTACTCTCCTATGGAGGAGTTGCTTAATAGAAGGAAGAGTATGAGATTCAGAACAAGGCTTAATCCTAGACTGTCACTCTGATGACAGATAAGTCATTTTATCATTTTGTCTCCATTTCTCCATTCGTGACATGGAAAAATATGTATAGCTGTGATTACTTTATAGGCAACACCAGAGGTGAGGGATAGGAAAATCTTTTGTGTTACTTAGAAGAAAGAGGTTACATGAACACACCTAGCACTGTATAATCCCATTTACAATCAGAACAGAAGTCAGGACAGAAATCTTGGCTCAGTCCCATAGATCACAGCTCTTATATTTTAGAGGAATAAAACTCGTCTCTAAAAGGTGATTAAAGACTGTGCAACTGACATCAGGTATCTATCCTCAGAGTCAGAAACTTCTGAGGAATGCAAAATTTCTTAGAGCTCATTTTTGCCCAGCATCTCATTTAGTTTCTGTTACAACCTCGAGAAAAATCCTGTGTTATGGAAAAGTACATAATATAAATATATATAGAAACCATAATAGTAATTATGATGTAGATAGATGAGAAAACAACACATAGGGATCAAATTAATAACGTTTAGCACCATTTCTGATATCTCAAAGTCAGGTCTAGATATCATTTCACCAACAGTGCAGAGAGGATAAAAAGTAACTTAACAGGCATCAACTCTTAGAAAAACTAAAGTAATGAACCAGTTCACCCAATAAACTAAAAAAGTTTAATAGTTTATTTATTCCAATATTTCTACAAGTGCTCCTTGTAACATCAGTACACCTGTGATAATATTTGCCAACCTAGAAATCACATTTTTGAAACAGTCAACACAACAAAAAAAACACCATTGTATCAGTCATCACCATAGGGAAAAATTATCCCTTCTAACCAAAGATAAGTGACATTATAGTGGTGACAGGGAATTCAGAATCTCCTCTCTCATCAACTGTATGAAAATAATTAATGCCAAAAGCCCCAGCACAATTTAAATATATAATTATCTTATTGCACCATGTATTCTCTGTAGTATTCTGAAGGGAGTACATATGTGTATGTACGCATGTGAGTGCATGCATGCATGTGTATGTGTGTATCACTTCTAAACAATTATTAACACTAAGACATATAAAAAATTATTTCTATACTAAGCACACCACTTATTATAAAAAGAAATTGGCCTTAGCTACATCAGTGTTGCCCAAGCTGCAGTTTTGCTCAGTGGAAAGTATGCCAGACTTTTCATTTGCCTCTCCAGAGTACTTTAGCGAATGTGGATAACAAGTGAGGCAGTTAGGATGACTAATGAATACGGAACGGATCAGCCATCCCCTGAAACACCTGTGCAGGACTGCTTCAAATCATGCCAGCAAACAGACTAATGCAAGTGGAGACACCTGCTCTTCCCAGCCGCATTACTTCAGATGCAGGGGTGCCCCTTAGCTGCCAGATACGTTCATATTGATGGTAATTTTAAATAAGTTCGATAAAATACCCATGAAAAGAAGTCCAGCAAGGCTACCATCCAGAGCACCGCATTTTGTTACCTGCTCCCTGAGTATTCTTTGACTGTGGTCCTGTCAAAACCTTCACTGGCTTCCTAGAGGAAGAAAACACAATAAAGACTTGGCTGTCTCAACTCTGAAAGCAATCAAGTGCTCTGATGAAAGACGATGGTGCTCACATTCTTGGCGCAGGTCTGTTCTCTCCTCCTCGCAGCTCCCTTGTTGCCATGGTCACCTCTCCGCAAGGCAAAGCGCCCTCTAGCACCACTTTGCTACTGCATTCCTCCTTCCTGTCCATTGCCTGGTCTAGTCTAGGTGTGTCTCCCACTTTCCTTGGCCAGCACCACTTCTTTGCATTTTTGATACAGGCTGCAAAAAGAAAGACATTGAAGATGCCAATGAGTTGTTTTAAAACTGCAGATCAGAAACAAAGAGTGCTAAGTCTTCACAGACATATCGGTTTTGTGTTGTACAGCAGCAATGGGAAAGCAAGGTTCTATCTAGTGTCGATGCTATGTGAGTCATTACAGAGACTGGGCCCTACCTATTTTTTTTTTAATTGGATCTATTAGTCTGAATTATAAAAAGAAATTCAATCTGGTGGTAGTGTGTGAATAGGGATGTTATGCTGGTTTATACAAGCAGTTGTTCCTGAATATATCCTGCAAAAAAAAGAGAAGAAATGATGGCTAAGGATAAGCCAGGGTTCCAAATATACATAGTGCCTGATGTCTTCAGATTTATACATTGTTTCAGGCACAGACAGACATATGTGAATTTCTTAGGGGATTCAGAACACTTGAAATTAAATGTTGTGGAAGGAGTTTATTTCGGGTGGCCACAGAGTCAGAGATAACTCTCAGGAGAAAGTATTAAAGAAATACGTAGATATGTTCTTAAAATAATTCCATTCCTTCATGTTCAGATGTCACATGATCTCTTAAAGTGCTGTTTGTCCAAGTAATCGAATTTTGTTATTGCTATTTTAACAGTCTCTCATCCTGGGATGGGAAGGTTATAATTATTATTTTATGCTATATTATTTGGTTTGTTAGGGTTTGATTTTTTCTGCTGGTCCTTCTTTTAAACAAACTATTTTGAACTACTGCTAGTTGATTGTACTTGTGCTTGGAGGGTATTTTTACAAAGAGCATAGAGAACTGAAAAATAAATGAGATTTGCATATTTGTAGGATCTTTGAGGTGAGAAATTGTAAAGATTATAGACATTATATTTCTACATTTATAAGACAGTGAACAAGTAAGAAGCATTTTCCCCAATCACCAGAAATAAAAACTTTATAAAAAACAAGGTTGTAAATAGCTGGTCTTTATGTTTAGGGCAAAAGCAAGGATGCAGCTTATTTTAAAAGGTAGTCAGATTTATCTGTTCATATTTAATAATGCATAAGATTTTTAACTCAAAATACCAAGAGGGGAAGGGATTTCCACATATTTGATTTGGCATATTTATGTTCAGTAAATAATAATTTAAAAAAAGAACTTCACACAAATCAAATTACTTTTTCCCAAAGGAGACTACAAAAGTTCCTAAGATCTTTTGGACATGTAGTAAATTGCGAAAAATCAGTATTTTATGAACTTCAGAAAAACACCATTTATAGTTGTTGAAAATCAATTTTATCTTTTATGTCTTTGGTGAAGAAATATTCCTCATGCTAGAGAACAGGGCATTCCAATTCTATTTTCTCCTTCAACTTGTCATTTTTATTAATGCCAAGACAAGACACCCACGTACTCTTATAGATGCGAAATAGATGTGGTAAAAGAACTGATATCTTCAAAAGCTTTCTGTTTTCTTCAGTAGTGTAGTCGAGACACTGAAAGTGTCACAGACTCACAGAACAATAACCTACCTTTGTTTACCCCTTGTAATCCAGCCTGAGAATATTTCTTCTAATTTTCAATGACAAAATATATATGCATTTGGGTATCTAACTTAAATGGCACTCATTTGCATTCAACTGTTAATACAGTTAATAGTCTTCCTTCCCATGTTGTAGAAAGTACTGGAAATATTAATGCTGACCAAATGCTCTTAGGGATATCCCTTTAGTGCAGTGATTCTCAACTGGGGTAATTTTCCCCCCTCAGGGGACACTTGGCAATGTCTCTAGGCAAATGTCCCCTAGGAGCAAAACCATTTCCATTGAGAAACACTGCTTTAGAGGACAGATTAAATTGTCACACAACCTTGACTACTTGGATAAACTAATAGTAAAAACAAAATTCTGGTATGTGAGAGGGACCTTCAAGATGGAGGAGTAAGATGTGGAGATCACCTTCCTTTCCACGAATACATCAAAAATACATCTACATGTGGAACACTCCTACAGAACACCTACTGAACGCTGGCAGAAGATCTGAGACTTCCCAAAAGCTTTGCTTTTACCATTTGTCCTACAGTTCTGTCTGTCTGTTTTTGGTTTTTTTTTGTATAGTTTTTAGTGCTTGTTATCACTGGTGGACTTGTTTTTTGGTTTGGTTGCTCTCTTCTTTCTTTCTTTTTTTTAATTACATTTTAATTTTATTTTTAATAATCTTTTTTATTTTAATAACTATATTTTATATTATTTTATTATTTTCTTTCTTTCTTTTCTTTCTTTCTTTCTTTCCTTCTTTCTTTCTTTTGTTCTTTCTTTCTTTCTTTTCTTCCTTTTCTTTCTTTTCCATTTTCTTCTGAGCCAAATGGCTGACAGGATCTTGGTGCTCTGGCCAGGTGTCAGGCCTGAGCCTCAGAGGTGGGAGAGCCAAGTTCAGGACATTTGTCCACCACAGACCTCTCAGTCCCGTGTAATATCAAATGGCTAAAGTTCTCGCAGAGATCTCCATCTCACCGCTAAGACCCAGCTCCACTCAACAACAAGCAAGCTACAGTGTTGGACACCCTATGCCAAACAACTACCAAGACAGGAGCAAAACCCCACCCATTAGCAGAGAGGCTGCCTAAAATCATAATAAGTTCACAGACAATGCAAAACACACCACCAGAGGTGGTCCTGCTCCCCAGAAAGACAAGATCCAGTCTCATCCACCAGAATACAGGCACCAGTCCCCTCCACGAGAAAGCCTACACAACCCACTGAACCAACCTTACCCACTGGGGGCAGACACGAAAAAAAAGGGAACTACGAACCTGAAGCCTGGAAAAAGGAGACCCCAAACACAGTATTTTAAGCAAAATGAGAAGACAGAGAAATACACAGCAGATGAAGAAGCAAGGTAAAAACCCACCAGACCAAACAAATGAAGAGGAACTAGGCAACATACCTGAAAAAGAATTCAGGGTAATGATAGTAAAGATGATCCAAAATCTTGGAAACAGAATGGAGAAAATACAAGAAACATTTAACAAGGACCTAAAAGAACTAAAGGGCAAACAAACAATGATGAACAAAAAAATAAATGAAATTAAAAATTCTCTACAAGGAATCAATAGCAGAATAACTGAGGCAGAAGAACGGATAGGTGACCTGGAAGAGAAAATAGTGGAAATAACTACCACAGAGCGAAATAAAGAAAAAAGAATGAAAAGAATTGAGGACAGTCTCAGAGACCTCTGGAACAACATTAAATGCACCAACATTCGAATTATAGGGGTCTGAGAAGAAGAGGAAAAAAAGGGACTGAGAAAATATTTGAAGAGATTATAGTTGAAAACTTCCCTAATTTGGTAAAGGAAATAGTCAATCAAGTCCAGGAAGCGCAGAGAGTCCCATACAGGATAAATCCAAGGAAAAACACGCTAAGACACATATTATTCAAACAATCAAAAATTAAATACAAAGAAAAAATATTAAAAGCAGCAAGGGAAAAACAACAAATAACATACAAGGGAATCCCCATAAGGTTAACAGCTGATCTTTCAGCAGAAACTCTGCAAGCCAGAAGGGAGTGGCAGGACATATTTAAAGTGATGAAAGGGAAACACCTACAACCAAGATTACTCTACCCAGCAAGGATCTCATTCAGATTTGATGGAGAAATTAAAACCTTTACAGACAAGCAAAAGCTAAGAGAATTCAGCACCACCAAAGCAGCTTTACAACAAATGCTAAAGGAACTTCTCTAGGCAGAAAGCACAGGAGAAGCAAAAGACCTACAATAACAAACCCAAAACAATTAAGAAAATGGTAATAGTAACATACATATCAGTAACTACCTTAAATGTAAATGGATTAAATGATCCAACCAAAAGACACAGACTGGCTGAATGGATACAAAAACAAGACCCATATATATGCTGTCTACAAGAGACTCATTTCAGACCTAGGGACACATACAGACTGAAACTGAGGAGACGGAAAAAGATATTCCATGCAAATGGAAATCAAAAGAAAGCTGGAGTAGCAATTCTCATATCAGACAAAATAGACTTTAAAATAAAGACTATTACAAGAGACAAGGAAGGACACTACATAATATTCAAGGGACCAATCCAAGAAGAAGATATAACAATTGTAAATATTTATGCACCCAACGTAGGAGCACCTCAATACATAAGGCAAATGCTAACAACCATAAAAGGGGAAATTGACAGTAACAAAATAATAGTAGCGGACTTTAACACCCCACTGTCACCAAAGGACAGATCATCCAAAATGAAAAAAAAAAAGGAAACACAAGCTTTAAATAATACATTAAACAAGACGGACTTAATTGATACTTAATGGACATACCATCCAAAAACAACAGAATACACTTTCTTCTCAAGCGCTCATAAAACATTCTCCAGGATAGATCATATCTTGGGTCACAAATCAAGCCTAGGTAAATTTAAGAAAATTGAAATCGTACCAAGTACCTTTTCCGACCACAACGCTATGACACTAGATATCAGTTACATGAAAAAACCTGTAAAAAATACAAACATGGAGGCTAAACAATACACTACTAAATAACCAAGAGATCACTGAAGAAATCAAAGAGGAAATCAAAAAAATACCTAGAAACAAATGACAATGAAAACAGGACGACCCAAAACCTATGGGATGCAGCAAAAGCAGTTCAAGGAGGTAAGTTTATAGCAATACAATCTTACCTCAAGAAACAAGAAACATCTCAAATAAAAAACCTAACCTTTCACCTGAAGCAATTAGAGAAAGAAGAATTAAAAAACCCCAAAGTTAGCAGAAGGAAAGAAATCATAAAGATCAGATCAGAAATAAATGAAAAGGAAATGAAGGAAATGATACCGAAGAGCAGTAAGACTAAAATCTGGTTCTTTGAGAAGATAAACACAATTGATAAACCATTAGCCAGACTCCTCAAGGAAAAAAAAGGGAGAAGACTCAAGTCAATAGAATTAGAAATGAAAAAGGGGAAGTAACAACAGACACCGCAGAAATACATAGGATCATGAGAGATTACTACAAGCAACTCTATGCCAATAAAATGGACAACCTGAAAGAAATGGACAAATTCTTAGAAATGCACAACTTTCCAAGACTGAACCAGGAAGAAATACAAAATATGAACAGACCAATCACAAGCACTGAAATGGAAACTGTGATTAAAAATCTTCCAACAGGGCTTCCCTGGTGGCGCAGTGGTTGAGAGTCCGCCTGCCGATGCAGGGGACGTGGGTTCGTGCCCCGGTCTGGGAGGATCCCACATGCCGTGGAGCACCTGGGCCCATAGGCCGTGGCCGCTGGGCCTGCGCATCCGGGGCCTGTGCTCCGCGACTGACACAGCAGTGAGAGGCCCGTGTACTGAAAAAAAAAAAAAATCTTCCAACAAACAAAATCCCAGGACCAGATGGCTTCACAGGCAAATTCTATCAAACATTTAGAGGAGAGCTAACACCTATCCTTCTCTTCCAAAATATAGCAGAGGGAGGAACATTCCCAAACTCATTCTACGAGGCCAGCATCACCCTCATACCAAAACCAGACAAAGATGTAATAAAAAAAGAAAACTACAGGCCAATATCACTGATGAACATAGATGCAAATATCCTCAACAAAATACTAGCAAACAGAATCCAACAGAACATTAAAAGGATCATGTACCATGATTAAGTTAGGTTTATCCCAGGAATGCAAGAATTCTTCAATATATGCAAATCAATCAATGTGACACACCATATTAACAAACTGAAGGATAAAAGCAATATGATCATCTCAGTAGATGCAGAAAAATTTTTGACAAAATTCAACACCCATTTATGATAAAAACCCTGCAGAAAGTAGGCATAGAGGGAACTTCTTCAACACAATAAAGGCCATATATGATAAACCCACAGCCAGCATCATTCTCAAGGGTGAAAAACTGAAATCATTTCTACTAAGATCAGGAACAAGACAAGGTTGTCTACTCTCACCACTATTATTCAACATAGTTTTGGAAGTTTTAGTCACAGCAATAAGAGAAGAAAAATAAATAAAAGGAATCCAAATAGGAAAAGAAGAAGTATAACTGTCACTGTTTGCAGATGACATGATACTATACATAGAGAATCCTAAAGATGCTACCAGAAAACTACTAGAGTTAATCAATTAATTTGGTAAAGTAGCAGGATACAAAATTAATGCACAGAAATCTCTGGCATTCCTATACACTAAGGATGAAAAATCTGAATGAGAAATTAAGGAAACACTCCCATTTACAATTGCAACAAAAAGAATAAAATAACTAGGAATAAACCTACCTATGGAGACAAAAGACCTGTATGCAAAAAACTGTAAGACACTGATGAAAGAAATTAAAGATGATACAAACAGATGGAGAGATATACCATGTTCTTGGTTGTTTCCAGAAGGAGGTGGGAGGGGCGGGTTGGGCCAGGAACTGCCTGAGAATCAATATTGTGAAAACGACTATACTACCCAAAGCAATCTACATATTCAATGCAATCCCTATCTAACTACCAATGTCATTTTTCACAGAACTAGAACAAAAAATTTCACAATTTGTATGGAAACCCAAATGACCCCCAATAGCCAAAGCAATCTTGAGAAAGAAAAACGGAGCTGGAGGAATCAGGCTCCCTGACTTCAGACTATATTACAGAGCTACAGTAATCAAGACAGTATGGTACTGTCAGAAAAACAGAAATATAGATCAATGGAACAGGATAGAAAGCCCAGTGATAAACCCACACACATATGGTCACCTTATTTTTGATAAAGGAGGCAAAAATATACAATGGAGAAAAGACAGCCTCTTCAATAAGTGGTGCTGAGAAAACTGGACAGCTACATGTAAAAGAATGCAATTAGAACACTCCCTAACACCATACACAAAAATAAACTCAAAATGGATTCAAGACTTAAATGTAAGGCCAGACACTATAAAACTCTTAGAGGAAAACATAGGCAGAACACTTTATGACGTAAATTACAGCAAGATCCTTTTTGACCCACCTCCTAGAGAAATGGAAATAAAAACAAAAATATGAGACCTAATGAAACCTAAAAGATTTGCACAGCAAAGAAAACTATAAGCAAGACGAAAAGACAACTCTCAGAAGGAGAGAAAATATTTACAAATGAAGCAACTGACAAAGGATTAATCTCCAAAATTTACAAGCAGCTCAATATCAGAGAAGCAAACAGCCCAATAGAAAAATTGGCAGAAGACCTAAATAGACATTTCTCCAAAGAAGATATACAGATTGCCAACACACACAGGAAAGGATGCTCAACATGACTAATCATTAGAGAAATGCAAATCAAAACTACAATGAGGTATCACCTCACACTGGTCAGAATGGCCATCATCAAAAAATCTACAAACAATAAATGCTAGAGAGGGTGTGGAGAAAAGGGAACCCTCCTGCACTGTTGGTGGGAATGTAAACTGATACAGCCCACTATGGAGAACAGTATGGAAGTTACTTAAAAAACTAAAACTAGAACTACCATGTGACCCAGCAGTCCCACTACTGGATGTATACCCTGAGAAAACCATAATTCAAAAAGAGACATGTACCACAATGTTCATTGCAGCACTATTTACAATACCAGGACATGGAAGCAACTTAAGTGTCCATCAACAGATGAATGGATAAAGAAGATGTGGCACATATATACTATGGAATATTACTCAGCCATAAAAAGAAATGAAGCTGAGTTATTTGTAGAGAGGTGGATGGATGTAGAGTCTGTCATACAGAGTGAAGTATGTCAGAAAGAAAAAAAAATACTGTATGCTAAAACATATATATGGAATCAAACAAAAAAAAATCGTTCTGAAGAACCTAGGGGCAGGACAGGAATAAAGACGCAGATGTTGAGAATGGACTTGAGGGCATGGGGAGGGGGAAGGGTAAGCTAGGATGAAGTGAGAGAGTAACATTGACATATACACACTTCCAAATTTAAAATAGATAGTGGGAAGCAGCTGCATAGCACAAGGAGATCAGCTCAGTGCTTTGTGTCCCCCTAGAGGTGTGGGATATGGAGGGTGGGAAGGAGATGGAAGAGGGACGGGATATGGGGATATATGTATATATATAGCTGATTCACTTTGTTATAAAGCAGAAACTAACACACCATTGTGAAGCAATTACACTCCAATAAAGATGTTAAAAAAATTCTATGATAACTGTATTCTCATGACTATGTCATGGCAAGCAGCATATTTTTAAGGAATAAATAAATTACATACTTCTAAAGAAATTAAATCTTCTCTTACAAAAGACTGCCATTGTTTCCTGGCTTCTTGTAACAAATTTTACCTTTCTGACTGAAATATGTCTTACGTATTTTGGAAATTATAACAGTTCTTTATGGCCACAGAGGAACAATTTTACAACTTACTATTTTATTATAGCAAATTGTCTCTAGTGGCCTAAAAGACAATCCCATTTAATTGGCCAATTTGGAGTAGAGCCAAATGATTTATTATAAATTACTAAATTATTAAAAATTTGATACAGAAGTCTCTTTGAGAGTTTGATTTACCATTTCTAAGTCTCTACCCTGGGAAGGTCCTGTCAAATCAGAACTAAATGTACAAACTTGTATTTTGAATGATGATAGGATAATAGTTTCTTGGGGAAAGTATCACTTCATCATGCTGCCATAGGCTCTGAAGTCTGTTATAAAGCCACTAAGAAGAGGCATAATATACTGTGAAGAACACAAATCTTAGAGGTTCAGTCCTAAGGCTGCTTATGACCTCAAGCAAGCCACTTAAACTCTGTGACCTTCAATCCTTCATCTATAAAATGGTGATAAAGGTACCCAGTTCATTTGTTCTAAAAATGGAAAAACAAAGTTTTATAAATGTGCTTACCTTCTCACTTGTTATGCACTAATATTTGATTTAGTTACCAAACTTTAACTTGTTAGAGAATTGATGTTTAATTTTTCTTTTTTTTCTAGATTAGAAATTGTTTTGAATTTTATTTTATTTTTTTATACAGCAGGTTCTTATTAGTTATCTATTTTATACATATTAATGTATACATGTCAATCCCAACCTCCCAATTCATCCCACCACCACCACCACCACCCCCCTTACCCCCCTCCGCTTCCCCACCTTGGTGTCCATATGTTTGTTCTCAACATCTGTGTCTCTATTTCTGCCTTGCAAACAAGTTCATCTGCACCATTTTTCTAGATTCCACATATATGCGTTAATATATGATATTTATTTTTTTCTTTCCGACTTACCTCACTCTGTATGACAGTCTCTGTATGACACTCTACATCCACGTCTCTACAAATGACACAGTTTCGTTCCTTTTCATGGGTGAGTAATATTCCATTGTATGTATGTACCACATCTTCTTTATCCATTCTTTATCCAAACTAACAAATAATTAAAATGTTAATGATATCTATAACACATTAATAGAGTTTCAAAATATATAAACTATCTTTAAGGCTGGAAAACCTGAGGAAGCCTCACATTCTAGGCAGGATGGACACTGAGTGTTTGGTGTTCATTCCTTCCTTTTTTTATTCCAGTCATTTCTCTCTAAAAATGATTGAGTCCAATAATGACTTTCTCCATTTCATAGGTCCACCAACTTAATTAGTTATTTTCTCTTCTAACAGTACATTTTGTAAAGTGTCTCCATTTTCATGATCAAATAAAAGTGCAAATGCCTTCATAATAGTTTAGGTAATGCTGTGTCTACATGCCTAATATGCAATAGAGTTGAGTAGAGAATTGATTGATTACATTTAGGGAAAATGTTGTATTGGCTGCTTGAATAAGTTTACGGATTGTTTACAGAAACTAGAGTGATATGATCACATGCGTTAAGTGGAACAGGCATGGATTTCGATTTCCTGATACCTCTCTTTCTCTTGCAGAATAGTTTTGCCCCCTCAATTAATATTACTTCTTTATTTTTCATGCCTCTTTAAGTTCTACTTCCTAATTCCTTACAATTCAGTCTCATTAACTTACCTGTTATCATTGTGACTCACAACAGACTATAATGTTTTTCTTCATCTTCTTGCCTCTTTAACACTCTTTGCTATAGTTTTTAATGTGCATCACCTAATGACAACCTACTTCTCAATTCTTCTTTTGAATATAGTCTATTTCTTGAAAGCGTGTCATCATAAATTTTTCCTCCAAGTGATAAAACTTTCCTGTAATTATTTACACTAGAAAACTTACCATGCTCTCGTAACTGTGGAACATGAGTCATATATTTCATACAAAGAACTTATATTGTCATAAAAATCCATATTTTATTCCATTATTTTTCTTTAGTCTATGAAAGATTGGTAAATGAGCAGAATGATTAAAATATAATTAAATTTTTCTATGAAATTTGAGTTGATTCATTTTTTCTTTAATAACAGAAAATTGGTCTTTAGATCTTTACTTCTGAAGATTTCCTTTCTTTCATGTACTTCTAGTTTTTAGTAATAATTGGAAATTGTTACATTTTTAAAAATCACTTATGCAAAATGTTTTTTTTAAATGCTTTCCAATTTCTCCCACATACAGACAGATACCCACACACACATTAGTGCGTTTAGTTTCTATAATTCCCTTTGGAAAGGGTTGGTAGATACCTAAGTTTAAGGAATGCAACTGAATTTATTCCTGAATCTAGTAATGTTTCTAGGAAAAGAAATATTTCATGGTATCTCCCTGGATGTCTTATCTCCATTCCATTATATATTTTTTAAATTTTATTGAAAATTAATGTCAAATTATCTCTCAAATCAAAGAACCTTCTTTATAAACAATATAGCAATGTTGAGAAATGCAGTCAGATAAAAATTCTTGTTGGTCCTTAAATTCAACAAAGTAAATATACTTTATTTAAATATAAAATTTTAAGATTGTGCCTAAAAAATGGGCATCACATGGTGTAAGTTTCTTCTACAAGTTATAAGTGATTTTAATTTTCCCAAATATGATATTTACACCAAATTTATTCTGTTGGTAGCCACAGTACACTGTTACCTCATAGGCCTTTTTGACATGTCACTGATCAATACCTTCCTCACTTGCACTCAAGTGTGGATTTTCCCACATGCATGTATGAGACTTCCTGAAATTTTGATTTATTGGAATTTATAAGCTTTCTTTCATCTTGCAGGAAGTTTACAGGCGATTAAAAAAATTGATGCTTCAAATAGTTGATATTGCTTTTGCTTCAGGACATCAGACAATTTCTTTAATACATCTTTTATTTATTGAAATCAAATTAAAGTTATAACAGCTAGACAAGTTTCCTCCCCACCTCCAAATAAAAGGGAACACTAGCCTTTGAATGATGTAAGAAACACCACACAAAATAATTTAAGGTATACAAATATGTTCATTTTTATTTATCTTGAAACACATCCTTCAAACTGAAGAATTCAGCTCAGTTTTCTCCATTGGCTCGCAATTCATTTGCCTATCCATCTTCACATCTTACCTCTTTAATGCTTATTATCTCTTTAAGTCCTAGTTAAGGTTCCCCAGTCTTCCTAGGTTAGGTCTGTCAAGGTTTTCACAACATCTTATGAACTCCCACACAAATTATGTACATTGGACACTTATCAGCTCTGCATAGTTAATGAATTTTTATAAATCCATTCTGTCTCCCCAACTAAATCATAAATTTCTTTAAGGATTTAGGACCTTGTGTCTTTCATACCTAGTGTAATTTTGAAAAGATATTTAATGATTCATTGATTGATCAGATTGCTTAATTGAAAATTCATCCCCATTTATTGCTATATAATTTTATTTATTTTAAGTTATAGAATGTCTATAATAGAAATATTAAAATAATAGGCACTATAACTTGCTGTTCAATAGCATTTAATAAGTTAGAATTTATACTCTTGATTTTAAGAGTAGACTTTGTTGTAGAAGTAGTTGTGCAATTATTTTTAATATGACATAGTGTGATTAATTTAACATGTAGTAAATTAACCTTGAGTCTTTTCAGTGTACCAGGAGGGACTCAGGATAGGATATTAGGAAAAATAGGTACAAATTTTTACCTTCTACAACTACCATTACCTGGGAATTTGGAAAATTCATATAAAATCTTTTAAATTTGGGGGTCTTCATTTCCTAATGTAAAATGAATGTGGTCTAGAAAATGCTCTACACTTACTTTTAGGTGTAAACTTACATGTGAGCTGGGCACACTGGAGAAATAAAAGTATTTGAGCTTCTTTCTTTACAAAGCCTCTTTTTGTTAAAACTTTCATGTAAAATTCTAAGATTGCTAAAAGCAAACAAGAAAATCACTATACATCATGTATATTTCCTCATTTAGCCAAACCCCTAAAATGTAGGTGTTGGTGAGATTGTGAGTCATAATTCTCTTTTTATGAACAAGAAAAATATTTGTGGATTAAACAGTATTTTAAAAGTCAAACTGCAACAGGAAGTTGGCAAATATTAAGTGATGTATTTGTGGTATTTCATTTTGTAAATGTAGCTATATGTATCGATATCCTCACAAACTGCTGAGCAATCCAAATGTCTATCACTTTATTCCTTTTCTTCCACTTTTTTCTTTATAAATATGTTTACACACTGAGAGTTAAAGGTACAAATGCAAACATACATAATAAGCAAATCATAAAAGCACATGACATTTTGAATACAAATATACTATCAAAATGCATAATTGGAAAATCAATATGAAAGCTAACTGTACGCATTATAAATAAAACAGATTCACCTCATGAGTTTTACCCATCCTTTTCTATGCCTTTATTTGGGGCATTTCTTAGGTTAATGCAAATGTGAATAAATGCATGTAGTGTTAACATCTGCTGGCAGAAATGGTTGGGAATATTGTGTGACCAGTACAATTTGACCAGGAGGCAGGCCTGGAGCATCTGAAATAGTCAGCGTTTAAGATTTATTTATAGTTCCATGACTTCTAACATCATGTAGAGAAATGCATCAGATGCTAAGTAAATTGCATTTGCAAATCTTGTCTCAATGAACAGAATGTCTGAAAGTCATTAACCACGATGGGTCTAGAGGTACTTTCTGATCTTTCCAGCTCTGATACTTACTTTGGTTTTGATAGGTTGTTATCATTATACAATATTCATTGAGTGTTTAAAATAATTCAGAAACTTACTGTAGAAAGTAATTTTTTTAAATTATTAAAATAGACCAAGAATCAAATAGATCCAAATCAAATCTAAATTAGTATCATGCTTTCACGTACCAAAGATTACGAGTTCTTCTAAATTAAAAAACAACCCAGGGCTTCCCTGGTGGCGCAGTGGTTGAGAGTCCGCCTGCTGATGCAGGGGACACGGGTTCGTGCCCCGGTCCGGGAAGATCCCACATGCCGCGGAGCGGCTGTGCCCGTGAGCCATGGCCGCTGAGCCTGCGCGTCCGGAGCCTGTTGCTCCGCAACGGGAGAGGCCACAACAGGGAGAGGCCAGCGTACCGCAAAAAAAAAAAAAAAAAAAACCCAAAGAGTTAGCCAATTATATTCTACTGAACTTCAAAACAGAAGATGACATCTTTATTTTGGAAAAAGTACAAAAGCTAACACCAAAAGAGTTGAGTTTTCTTTTGGGGCAAGTCACTATAATATCTCCAAGCTTCATACCCTAAAATAGAGATAATATGCTTACTTCACAGTACTATCATGGGATTAACTGAGAAATGTACAGGGAGATGATTCTTAGACTATAAATATTCTTACAAATGTAAAATAATATTATGCATTGGCTACATTATATATCAGTTTTGTACATCTTTAGGGAGCAATAATAGCTGAGGGTCTCCAGATAATTTAATCCTGACTGAAATTGTGCTCTTAAATTTATAATACAATATTTCAAATTAAAGGTGTAGTCAGTTAAAAGACCCAGATATTTTGGAAGACTCACATGGGACTAACTTCCTATCTAAAGCTTAACAATATACTAGATGCTAATAATGTGGATTTGTAAATAATTTATATATTTGAGAGTAGTTAAGTTATATAAGAAATACTTTATCATCTTCCAAATTTTTCCCTATTTCATTACTTGATTTCATTACTATATTTTATTATTTGGTTTTTATTTTACCTATATATTGTACAACTATCGCAAATAATGCCCTGAGCTAAATGCTAAGATGGCAGTGATGTAACAGAAAATAGGGAGATAAAGATACAGCACAGTCCCTGGCCTCCACAGACTTTTTATTTTCAGGAGAAAGATAGATATCCCAAATGAAACAAATGACATAAAGGGATTTTAGAGAAAATGTTCAGTACAATCAGAATACAGAAATAACCAAACTCAAAATCTCAAGTCAGGAAATGTTATCTTGCCGCCTCACTCAAACTCGGGGTCCAAGAGCAAGATTTGGGACAGGATATCTCTCTTGAGCCAGGAGATTTGAGCATAGGATGAACAGAGGCTATCATGCCAAGACTTGGCTGACAGTAAGATAAGGCAGAACAGGAACATTAGCTATGGAACTCTGAAGTTTCAGGAGAGGAACTGCAGGTAACTAAAAGGACCAATGATCAGAGATACAACGTTCAGGTAGGGAGTGCATGTAGGTCTGGCAGGCAAGTGTATCAGAAACAAGTATGAGGTTATGGAGCAAAGTGTCAGAAATTCAACAGATGGTCAGAATAAAGGTTACAAAAAAGTCCAAGGATTTTTGGTTAAACAATAAGAGGTTAAGATATATTAATTAATTAATTAATTCTTTATCCATCAACCATGTACCGAGAATCCTATAAACCAAATCTTGGGGAAACAAGGATAAATATAAAAAAGTCTTGCTACAGAAGAATATATTCTATAAATGTTTATTGAAAACCTCTAAATTATACCAGGGGCTGTGCTGGGCACAAGCTAGAATAAACGGTAGACATAAGACTCATTCTCTTGGAGTTTACATCTAGATGACAGCAAATAATTAAATGGAAATAAATGTTAATAAAAGCATATGGGAACTGCCACAAGAAAGAGAAGCATTTAGCAGAGTCTTGGAGAAAATAAAATGGAGGCATTTGTCAGGTATATGGCAAGCTACAAATACACCTGGAACTGTGGTGGATAGTGTGACCTCAATATATATTTATTGAATGATTGATGAAATAAATAGATTATGAATGAATGGCAGAAACAATATACAGATAGATGGAGTAAGGGTGAAAAAGGCTAGAAAGGAAGGGGCATATCTATATATATTTGAGTAAAAATCATGAATACAGTGATCAAAAATCCAAGATTTACTGAAACGGCTTTGATTTAAAATAGCTTGTCCTGTAGTTCCCCAAAGACACTCCTGCTTGCCAGGCATGTATTAATGATTTGCTTTAAAAACGTGATCATTTTAAGCATGTCGAGAAGAAAAATGAGGCTTGATGCCAAGGCAACTGGCTTCTGAGGCAGAACTCTTCTGAGGCAGGACTCTTCTGAGGAAGGACCCATTTGGTCTCAGAGAGAAGACTGGTGTGAGTTTGCAGGTGGAGACAGGTAGAACACCTGTGGGTCCCGAGGGTCAGAAAGCAGGGATCAGTGAGGACATAGTTCAAGATTCATTGCTAGTTTGCCAGGTACCTAACTCCTCCTGTTTTTATTTTTTTCCTATGATCACACCTCAAAGACTTCATTATTTTATTTTAAATCACTAGTTGTCTGTTTGTGAGTTTAAACACGGAACTACTGCAAAAATGATTTTTCAATTCTCTCTCACTATCCCATGCATAAAATAATGACTCAGAAAAATGTGCTTAGTACCTTCAGTAACATCCATTAAGAAGAGCCCAAGGCTTTACCCAGAGTTCTTCACAATTTCTTGCACCATTTGTTCATAGTTTAATTAGATTAGCAAGCAAATTATTGTCAATTACACCGTTTCTGACAAAAGTAATCACATACATAGACACTATTTGAGATGAGTTCTTTCCGAAATAGATAATTTTCATTCTCCACAACTCACTCCTACACTATTTTCAAAATTAAAATCCCACACACTAAGCTGCACCACAGTAATGCATGAAATGTCACTTGCTGTTTCTTCTCACATTTAATTTTTAATGTCTACAGTTGAAATTATTCTGTAAATTTGGAATAATACTACAGATATTAATGTTTTTACCTAAGTCTGTGATATACAGTAGTGGAGAGAGGAATCCTAAACAATATTTGATTAAAATAGTAGAGGCTTTGGTCTTCTGAATAACCTCAGGACATATGTCCCATAGTTATAAAAAATAAAAATCTGATATTACAATGGGAGCCTATTTTGGTTTATCTTGGTATCTCATAAACATTGAAATATTTGGCAATTAAAAGTATAACTTAACATAAAGACCATCCATGCCAAACTTGGATAAAAAAATCTATTAACAGCTGCAAGTATGTTGGCTTTTCATTTAATCTTAGGCCAAGTCAGTAATTAGAATCATACAGAGAATTAAGAATTTATAAATCAAGTCCCCATAATTTTCTACAGCCATGCTAATTAGTAATCATTAGAACTGGCTTTAAATCTTCCTCATCAATGATTTTGATAAGCAGGCCCCTGAAAGTCAACCATCAGCAATGGATTCTTGCCAAAGGACTTGCCTCTAAGACTGATGTCAAAACCACTCAGACTTTAACGTAACAAAGATAAAATAAAATTCTGTAACCAGTAGAAACCCAGATTGTGTGTGTGTGTGTGTGTGTGTGTGTGTGTTTCAGTTTGCATAATTCCTATTGATCTTCAGTTTGCATAATTCCTATTGATCTATCTTGATGTTCTCCAATTCTTTCTTCCACTACATTGAGTCTACTGATGAGGCCATCAAAGGAATTTTTCCTCTTTTGTTACTGTACTGTTCATTTCTAACATTTCCATTGGATTCTTTCTTATAGTTTCCATCTCTTTGCTGAAATTAGCCATTTAATCATGTATGCTGTCTACCTTTTCCATGAAAACTGTTAAACTATTATTCACAGTTATTTTTTTTCCTGTTATATAGCTCCAACTTTTATGTCATGATTGTGTTGTCTCTTGGAAGGATGTCGCTTTAGCTCATGTTTTCATATGCTTCCTAGTTTTTTGTTGTTGTTGAAAGTTGGACTTCTTGTGTAGTATAGTAAAGACTGAGGTAAGTAGCTTTATACCTGGAAATGGGCATACCTTTCTTTCATCAAGGCCTTTAGTGAACAGATTTGATTGACTCTAATTAAGAGTTGGGCTGGGTTTGGGTTTTTTGTTGTTGCTATGGTTGCCTTAGTGCACCACAGGCTTCAATTTTGTCTAAATAATTACTTTGCACTTAGAGTAAGGACTAGTTTTTCAGAGGTTTTTATTTTGTTTCATTTTGTTTTTATTTTTATTTTTTGTTCTCTGTCTGTTCCCTTGTTAATTTTAGGTCTTTTCTTTGCACTGCATCTCAGAGGTGGTCTGTCTCTAGCAGAACTCCTTTTTAAATTTAATATTTTATTTTATTTATTTATTTTTTAAATTTTTATTTATTTATTTATTTATTATTTTTGGCTGTGTTGGGTCTTCATTTCTGTGCGAGGGCTTTCTCTAGTTGGGGCGAGTGGGGGCCACTCTTCATCGCGGTGCGCAGGCCTCTCACTGTTGCAGCCTCTCTTGTTGAGGAGCACAGGCTCTAGACGCGCAGGCTCAGTAGTTGTGGTTCACGGGTCTAGTTGCTCCGCGGCATGTGGGATCTTCCCAGACCAGGGCACGAACCCGTGTCCCCTGCATTGGCAGGCAGATTCTCAACCACTGCGCCACCAGGGAAGCCCAATATTTTATTTTTGAGAACAGTTTTAAGCTCACAGCAAAACTGAGAGGAATATAAAGAGATTTCATATATGCATGCCTAGCATTCCCCATTATCAACATCACTTACCGGAATGGTATGTTTGTTACCAAGGATAAACCTACATTGACACCTCATAATCACTCAAAGTCCAGAGTTCACCTTAGGGTTCACTCTTGATGTTGCACATTCTATGGGTTTGGACAAGTATATAATGACATATATCCATTATTATACTATCATACAGAGTATTTTCATTTCCTTAAAACTTCTCTGTACTCTGCCTGTTCATCCCTCCTGCTACCCTTGAGATATTGTTTTTATTCTATGCCTGTTGGCCTGGTAAGGGTTGGGGTAGGAGTATTCTATGTTTGAATAAAGCCTCAGTCTTAGACAGACACTATATCTCTGCTGACCTCCCACAAGGGACAGAAGGGGTTTTTTTCCCTCTTCTTTTCCCTCACCTGCAGGGAATTTCCACCAGTGCCCTAATGGCAACAGTGTTTGTTGTCCTCCCAGCATACTAAGCTTTCGTTCAGTAAGGGAGATGGGACGAGTATCTCAGCTGCTATTGCCCCCTCTTCCTCTTCTGCACCATGAAGGAGACTTTCTAAGAATTCTCCCATTTTTTGTGTGTGTGAGCACCAGTGAAGTTTGTAGGAAAAAAACCTGAAAAGGATGAGGATATCCCTTATATCTGTAGCTCCCAGATGTTCACCTCTCTCACCAGCACACCATTCAGTGTGTCTAGTACTGTAGCTGAACTCCTACTATGGAGTGTCTGACTATGTTGTCTTGTCCAAGCTAGTGCTCCAATCTTTTCTCTTCTTGCCTGTTTCTCCTTGGATTTGGGGCCAGTTTGTTGCTGTACAATGTTAGCACTCCAATGGACTCAAGAAAGATTATGAATTTGGTATTTGTTTGGCTTTTCTTTTCACCCTAAGATTAGGAACATCACTCCTTGCAGCTCCCTACATCTCTCAATAAAAAACAAAGGGAAATTTTTGTTCTTTGAATTTAAAAATTTTTTGATAACTTTCTTTGACAATTGCTTCTACTGACCTGCTATAAATACATAGTCAGACAAATAATATAACATTTCAATTGGGATGTTCAAAAATAGATCTCAGAAAAGTAAATATAGCAATAGTTTTGAAATAATCATTATTGAGCAAAATTTTATCTTCTTTTACTTTACATTCCAAGATATTTATACACATCCACAGACACAGGTGCATATAAACAGGGAAAGAGACTAAACACAAAGTGTTCTTGTTAGCCTGAGAAAAATATGGTGAACTAATAAATGTTATTTCTATCTACTACTAATTTAATAAAGTTTTCTCCCCAGAGGAGCAGAAGTCACTTTAAGGTTTCCTAATTTGCTTTTAAGTAGCTGTTAAAAGAAGTAATAATAGCCCTTATTATCGGAGTGTAAACTTGGAGAAATTGAACAGGTAGCTTGCCCGAGGCCAAACTTAATCAGTGAGTCATTTGGAAAGTCCAATTCCCAGTCTGGTGGATTGTTCCCTTCATCTCCCTCTCTGCAAAGAAATCCTTATTTAAGATTCTTGAAATTTTAAATTAAGTTGCCAGATATTAATGTGAATATCCCACCATCTTTCTCTGTATTTTCCCTTTGGTGTTTGTATAGGTCCAAAATCCTGTGCTAAAATTTTTCTCCAATGATGTGTCTTACATAGAAAGCAAAGCTGAACTCTTAGGATCCCTATTTGTAGAGAAGCTGCTTTGACAGTGCCGGAGGCTATTTCTTCTTAACCTGGTGAGTGGCTCTCACCCTGGCTATGCAGCAAAGTCTCCTATAAAACAGTGCTTCTTAGACTTCATGTGCATATCAACAACCAAGTTTTTGTCAAAACACAGACTCCAATTCAGCCGATGTTGCAAAACCCAAGATTCTTCATTTCTCAGGAGCTCCCAGGAGATGCTAGTCTGCAGACCATACATTAAAAGCATTTTTTAAAACAATAGACCTCATTTTTAGAAATTTTCATACTGAAGGTCTATTAGGTCAGGCTAGCATTTGTGTTTTCTAAAAGCTCCAAATGTGGTTCAATTGCACACCTAGGAATAAGAATCATTTCTGATGGTACCTTTTTGGAAGTGTTTGCAAAGGGTATTGTAGAGCTCAGTTTTGATACCTAAATTGCATAGTATATATTTTCCTCATTTAGAAAATTCCCTGTTAGATTACTGGATAAAACAAAAAGTCCTTTTTGAACTATGATGAACTGTGACATGATAAAATAATATTTTAAATTCATATGTTCACATAGGGTTTTTTAAATAGGACATATTTTTTAGAATTCCTTTCATTGAAGTGAAAGTCATTTTGAATGTCCCTTTTTTTTGTTTGTGAGGGAAAAAAAACTAGTCTTTGAGGTGAGATAATGAAGTTTAAAGTCCTGATAATTTAGAACTCTTTAAAGGTGACCTAATTAAGTTCTAAACCATAATCACAAAATCTCTGACTTCACAAAATTTCTATAGGTTTTAAGATAGTCTCCTTGTAGGATCCTTTCAGAGGGAGATTCTTTTGTTATTAAAAGTTCTATCATTGCCTACTAAACAAGAGGGCCTTAATGTTTCCCTCAGGTTATCCAAACTTTAGACAGGCTTCTTTCTGCCTCTAGGCCCCTGACCTCCTTTTTCTTAGAGCATTTACTTTAGAAAATCTGTAATTGCAAATTCTGTCTCTACGCTTTTGAAATTTGAAGCGTTGCAAAATCCTCTTGTCAGTTTTACAACCCAGGACTGTCTTTCTCATGTCCCTGAGGGCCATCCTTTTGAAATGTAATCAATAAGCTTCCTTCTCCCAGTTTCTGGAAGAGTAGGAGCTTAATTTATGTGGGCACCTTTCCCCACTTCTTATTATGCAGATATGAGAATGTTTACTTTTCCATTGGGTAAGGCCAATTAGCAAACATAGATAGCCTATGATCCCCCCACTCCATCTCTTAGAATCTATCCTGACCTTATTTCAGTGGAGTTGAGTTCAGACTGAGCTCTGGCCCTGACACCCTATTGCAGTAGTCTTGAATAAAGTCTTCCTTGGCTGTTTAACTTTGTCCAGTATAATTTTCCTTTGATACCACCTTGACATTAAACTTCCAAACTGAATTTAAGGGGTGATCAATTTCCCAAACTTTTCTAACAGAGAAATTATTTGGTCTCTAATCTCTTTCCCACCATTTTCCCTAATACCCATGAGGACCTTTCTTGTTTAATTGAATCATTGGTAAGTCTCACCAAAATGCAGGTTCACAGCACCTATGCATCAAAACTGATTAGGCTGATTCTACGTAAGTTGAGTGGATCTATACCATAGCATTTACTTAAATGAGCGCTGAACTGTAGAAAGAACAGTGGTTTTTTCAGACCTTTGGGTGAGCTTTCCAATCATGAGTTCCCTTCTGGAATGTGGTTGATCAGAATCCTTCATGTCAGATTTTCAGATGGGTTTGAGTATTTTGTACTCATAAAGGTCCTCCTTGGTTCTTTCATCTTTCCAACTGACAGCAGGGAAAAGACAAACAACAGTTTTGGCTGGCTAATATAGGTTAGCCACACTTATTTTTGTCAGCCAGTGCTTTTCCTTTCTTTTAATATTTATTTTTAACTATTATACTATAAGCCCATGAGGGAAAAGACCACATCTAATTTGTTTACCATTTTAAACAATATCTAATACAGTGCTAATTATACACAAACAAAACAAAGTTATTGTGGCAACATGCAAAAATCAAAATTAGGAGTAGCTAGACAAAAAGTACGACGTACTTAGTATATATGAATTTGGTGAAAAGGATTCAGGGGAGTTCGGTTCCCCAAAGATATTTAGAATGTTTGCTGCTTTACATTTAGAGACCAAATTCCTCAAACTTTATAGGTTCTAGGCTACTTTCTAACTTTGTCCTAATAGTGGTCACCAATTTTTTATAATTCTCTAAAGATTCAAGTAAAATAAAAGGTATGTGGAATAAATTCTGTCTCCAGAACTTATATGATCACTGAACAGAGAGTCGTGATTTCTATTTATTTTACTTTGTTGACTCAGTTAGAACACTCTAGTTGTTTTAGAGTATATTTTATCCCATGGAGTCCCTTGCTCCATGTTAAATTAGTACATAATAATAGCATAAAATTTATTGAAGAAGACTACATTTTAGCCACTATTTTAGACACTTCACATGTGTCAGCTAATTCAATCTCTGCAACAGCCCTGTGAGGTAAGTACTATGTTTAACACTATTTTACAGATGAGAAAACTGGGCTCAGTAATATCAAATACCATTTCAAAAGTACACAACTTCCAAATGGCAGAACCACAATTCACAATTCAAATCCAGGTTTATCTTACTCTAAAATTTATTCTTTTAATCTTGACTTAATCATCTTTTAATCTTGACTTTAATCATGACTTAGGATATAATTTTTTATCATCTTGTGGGAAAATGATTAATGAATATATATAACCACAAACAAAATCAAAGTTTGATAAAACATAGGCTAATTGAGAATAATATAGTTATAGCCATTTTTATTGTTCATACTTCTAAATGATATTTTCCTAGACTCTTGAAAATTATCCCCCCAAATTTCAATAATACAGCTCTTGCTGGGAGGTATTCATTTCTTATTCCACACTATGATTATTTGTTATAAAAGCCAGGCTCTTTACTCATTATTTATCCTCCTTTATCTAACTTCTGTTTAGGAAACATTTAACAAGACACTACATTCAAATTCTTTGACATAGCAGAGAACTCCATTAGACATTCAGAGCTTTCAAACAGAAAGTAAAGAATATTTCATGACAATTTACCTATCAGTTTTCTTATATTCATTTAGTACTAGAAAAGCACTTCAATTAATTTGTTGATCTTGATTTTCTCTGCATTGTTACATATTCAAAGATGTCTTTTACTTCCAGATTCTTAAACACACACACTTAGAATCTGTCTGTGATTTTCGTATGTCAGGAGGTTGTATTATACCCAATATGTTTATGGATTACATAGAAAGTATATAGGTTTCATAAATTAAACCTTTGTTTGAGAATTTCATTAGCATTGGCCTCCATGTCTAGGGCTGTCACACTAGTGTCACCTGCTTTCCCATCCTCTAGCATTGCTCCCTCAGTCATCCTCTGTACTCCTGACACAGCAGTCAGACTAGCGTGCTCCCTCTTCAACTACTACAGTGCAACTCATCACTGGCTGTATAGTAAAATCATCTGGGCAATGTTTAAGATGTACTGATGACTGGGCTCCACCCTCAGAAGGTCAGTGAGCCAAGGCATTTAACAACTTCCCAGACAGATCTAACGTGTGACCAGGATTGAGAACCTCTGGACTTCAACCAGAGCAGGTCTTTTATTTGATTTACTTATGGTGCTTACACAGACACTTCTTTTGAAGAAACTTGTATTGCTTAAAGAAATATGTTTGAAAATCATTGCAGGGTTGAATATGCCTTCCATATGACATCGTAGAAATCGACCTAATGCACTTTGAAAAGTATGGTACCAAATGCTCTGTATCTGCCTCCCTTAAGAATCTCTTTGAGAACAGAGTTCAAGTTTTAATCTCTCTATATCTCACGTTTGTCATTTGTAAAATGGGAATTTTAAAAAAGGTTGCTGTAATAATTAAAGAAAACAATCCCATATAAAGTACCCAAAACTTGGTAGGTGATCAATAAATATGCATTTAAGTAAATATGTATTTAGAGGTAGAGAATAAATATTTATCCTAGGTGTAAATAAACAATATGATTCACTCCACAAATAATGCATGCTTGTCATAAGCAATATTTTTATTTATTTTATTTCTATAGTTCAGGATACTAAACTGGAAAAGTTCCTTCTGTGCATATTCTCCCTTAGAAAAAAGTATAGAGCTTCAATGTAGCCAGTGTGCTGATCCATACTGCTGCCCTCCACCCAGCACCCCACCCCACCCCCATAGATAGATGCCTTCCTCATCCTTCTTAGAGTCTAATACCTTGTTCCAAGCAACCCACCTGCAAGAAACCCCCTCTTCACTGCGCTCTGCTCTGACACCATGAGCTGGCATCTTCTTATGCAGATGGCCTACAGTGTTTAGACAGAAAAAGGGAAAAGAAAGACGTTCAATTTCTTTTAAAATACCATCCACTAGTAAGTTTCTGTCACAAAGTGACTTATTATATTTATATATTTATTTACTCTTGGAAAGTTATGTTTACTGGAAAAAAATGTTTATTTTTAAAAAACGTATAAATAGCCAAGATCAAGCGCATTTCTTTTTCAGTCTGAGGTAAGGAATATAAAAGATGAAAATGGAACATCTTGTAAAAATAATAGCAACAACAACAAAAACAACTAATAAATGTTGAGAATGATAGAATTATAAACACTACCACTTTAAGCAACCATCAATATAATAATTGATTCCTTTTTATTTTGGTCATGTTGTATACCCAAAGGAGTGTTGATCTGAGTTATTTCACTTTCTGAGATTTAAGTAGCTGATAACATAACTAGTTATTTCAAAACTTGAAACAAGGTATTTTGGCTCAAAGCGGCACCCAAATACTAAGTCAAATCAGCTCCAAAAGACTGAGGAAATTTTATCTTCGAAGCTCAAAGTTTACCAAAAAATTTTAGAGAGAATAGTATGTCCAGAATTGAGACAAAATTCTAAATAATTTGATTTACAAAGAGCTTTCCATGATACTATGCCCAATAGAGAGAGGCATGAACTCGGCACTTCACTGATAAGAATGTAAAATGGCATCGACATGAAAATCCAGTTCTAATGTTGTAAACTTAGAACTTGACCAGGTAATTCATATGTCATGTTTCTCGACTCTAGCCACTTGTTTGCCCTGAGCGCACACTAAAGCAAACTACTTTAAAGCATTAGGCCAACATATCTGTTCTTCTGTCTCTTTCTTCCCCACTATCATCTCTAACAGGCACTGCTCTATTCTGCCTTCTGTCCATAGGCACTAGCCTCAGGGCTTCCTAGTTCCTTAATTCTGAATTTCCCCCTCCCCAGTTACTATGCCAAGACCTTCAGCGTTGCCCCAGCTTCCACCTTCAAACTTATTTGCCAAAGTTCAAGATAGTGCTCAGCAAACAAGGACCTGATGCTACCAGGAATCATCTCTTAAAATTCAATGGCAGTTGTAAAGGAAAATATCCTCCCTCTTACGCATATACCATGAATGACTGGGTATAATGTCACATGCCTATGCTACTAGCTACTCAAGAGGGAGAAACTGTAAGATTGCTGAGCTCCAGGGTTCTGGCCTGCAGGGGGCTCATACTAAATTTAGCAACATTATGCCATGGGGCCATAAAGGGACTTTTCATCCAGCTGGGGGAAAAAAATGCTCAAAAAGATACTTCAGCTCAACCATGGCAACCTGAATGCACAGTTTTTTAAAATTCACTTGTTTAAAGATAATATTTCATTTTCAATTTACATGTTAAATTACTTTTTCATTTTATATTGCTTATTTTGGGAATTTATATGCTACTAATATGCTACTATAATACAATGTTATATTTGAATTGCACATATTCATTAATTTATATTGTAATTGATATTTTATAATATATTTATAATTTTCTGTATTTGATTTATACTATATATATGTGTGTATATATATTTTATTATTATTATTATTTATTTTATTTTTTTGCAGTACGCGGGCCTCTCACTGTTGTGACCTCTTCCATTGCAGAGCACAGGCTCCGGATGCGCAGGCTCAGCGACCATGGCTCACGGGCCTAGCCGCTCCGCAGCATGTGGGATCTTCCTGGACCGGGGCAGGAACCCGTGTCCCCTGCATTGGCAGGCGGACTCTCAACCATTGCACCACCAGGGAAGCCCCTATACTATATTTTATATGTAGGTATCTGTGCATTGTAGATTATATAATCATATACATTTATATTTCATATTTGCTTTGTAATATATTATATACAGGTCTTTGAATTATGTTATATATTTAATTTCAGCTGATTTTTATTTGTATATGCTGCATAATTTTTAATCAAATACTACTATTAATATTGTTATTTTGGTATTATGGAAATAAACACACACACACACACATATCCTTGTCATTCTGTGCCCGTGTTACAGTTCACCAGAGAGATAAATATTCCAGGATGGAAACAGAGCAAAACTTATGTGCTGGTTAAAACACAAACGTTTGGGATGACCATTAAAAAAAATGAGTATTTCAATATGATTTTTTTCCTGATGTTGTCAGATGCCTCTTTAAGTTTATATGTAGAAAAAAATCCAAGATATCTGCAAGTACCTAATAGTTGCTACAAACTACAAATATTATTCAATGCCAGGTATTATCCACCTTTTTTCAAATTATTCATTTACTAAGAGAACAGTGAAAAGATTGCAGTTCAAATTGCACTTGTATATGTTGTCAACACAAATTATTTAGAGAAATCTTTAAGGAAAAGAGCTGTATTTGGATAATTGTAGAGATATCCAGTGGTAATATTCAAGTCTGTCACAACAATTTAATTCATTTATCAGAACCAATAAAGCAGAAAGGTTTCTAAAAAAGAAACAATTGACTCAGATACGAGAAAGATAATACAATAAAACAAGGGAGTCCATAAATTGAGTGAGCTTAGGTTTGCTGACATTTCTATTTTACTTTAACAATGAACCCCAGAGAACATTTATATCACAATAGCATTATTTATTAATGTTATATTATTAATATTAGTAATGAACACCCTCATTTTACAAGGTATTGTTCAAAACATAAAAGATAACATATTATTCCTGAAAAATAAACATTTTAAAGATGAAAAATTGAGAGGGTGATCTTTGCCATTTATCACTTCACGTAATAGTATATATTTCCAAAATTTAAATTAAGTTGACAAACATAATTGTTCAGGAAATAATTGCATGATTAATTGAATGATTAATAATACATAAAATACCAATAATAAACAATGATATGAATGCCTGATATTCACTGAGTGCTTCGTATGTGTCAGCACAGCACTATGCACTTTGCATAAATCATGTCATTGAATTGTCACAATCCTCAGGTACCATTATTATCACCATATTACAGATGAAGAAAGTAAAACACAGAGAGTATTACAAATTGTTCATTGTTTTAACAGCTTACCATAACTGTGAATAACTGAGTTAAAATGATTGTGGCCACAGTTTTCAATGATACTGCATTAAAATAATAGCCCAGAGCTCAAGAGACCATTCATGAAGTTTTGGACACAAAATATATATGAGATGTGACTTGTCACCAAAATAAAAAAGGAAAAAAAAAGAAATAAAAAATATTTATTCATTTTGATAAGACGTGGTGCCTATATTGATCAGGACTCAAAGTCACACTAACTCTTTCTTCTACTTTTTATTGCTATTCTCAGCATCATTCTCTTGATGTAGCTTTGTACACAACGTTGAGGGTCAAGCACCTGGAGATTACTGCTAAAATCCTAACCACTCCATAACTGGAGTTGTGATAGTGTAATGTCATTGGGTTGTTTTTGGGGGGTGGGGGGGTGGGGGTAGGCGGAGGAGTGTTCTTTACATTATGGATTTTTGTTCTGGGGAATTTCAAGTTCTTCAGAGAATTTACTCCCATTCCCTGCTTGTGTAGCAGCCACACTGACAGTGCTCTGATTTCTGGAGCGGAGATTGTGAGGATTAACTTTCTCTATTCAGGCCTGTGACCAGTGACCTGGTTTTTAGCCCTGGGGTAGTATATCAGGGAGAATTTCATGGAAGGGAATGATTGTTCCATATATAGATTTTATTTGACTATGATGAGCCGTGTGCAAGTCCCCACACAAGGAAAAGAGAACACTTTTATACAGACGAAAGAAAAGTTGCGAGAGCTGTAGTAAACAGGCCCTTGGCTTTTTATTGGCTGAGTCCTTGTGGGGAAAGAAGAGGAGTGAATCTTCCTGATGGGCTTTGCTACCTTTGAAGGGTGTGAGAGCTCCCCCTTCTGGTCTCCCAACTCTTTCAACTGAGCTTTCTGTTTATTAATTTTTTAGTTTGTTGATGGGTCATACTGTAAAAATAAAAAAGGGAATTTCCAAGCTGGCTATGCTATTACTGCTCAGTATGAAGTACTTGAGAGGGTAAATCTCGCACTAGCTAAAACAACTCAACAAGCAGAGATGGATACTCTCACCAGAGCATGCCAGTTATCAGAAGGACAAATTATTAATATGTATACCAACAGCTGGAATGTCTTTGGGGTTGCCCATCATGTTATTGAATAAGTTCCACTATGTAATATTGATTATACATCTTAAAATGTATTTATATATTTTACTTTAGATGAAAGTTATTTTCTATTCTTTTTCAATTACATAAGTTTTCTTATAACATCTTTCAAACTTTTTTGCACATATATTAGAATTTCTCTAGGATAGGTAGATAGAAAGAGAAATAAAGATATTCTTACATCTATATATTTATATAAGTACAATAGAAAATATATTTGTGGAAATGTATATCATTGATCCACAGATTACTTTGAAGTGCTTTATTTAATATCTAGGTAGCTGAGAATTTTCTAGTTTCTTCTGTCATTTAAATCTAGCTTAGCTCTACTGTGTTCAGAAAGCATTCTCTGAATCATTTCAATCCTTTGGTAATTATTAACGGCTGTCTTTATTAACTAGCATATGATAATTTAAGTTAGTACTCCATCTATACTTGAATTTGTATTTGGTGACAGTTAAATGTATTGTTCTATAAATTTCCATTTGGTCAAGTTTGTTCATTGTTTCCTTCAGATCTTTTATATTTTTACTGATTTTTTTTTTTTTTTGCTTCTTCTGTTGGCTAATGAGAGAGATACATTAAGGTCTGCATATACAATTATACGTGTGTCTATTTCTCTTAGTTTTGTCAATTTTTGCTTTGTCTATTTTGAAGATAAGTTACTGGGACTCCATTACCATTACAAAAAGTCCTTTATCTTTAGTAATTCAACTTGTTTTAAAGCCTAGAGTGATAATAAAATAGCTATATTAACTCTATTTGGTTAAGGTACTATATGCATAGTACATCTTCTTCTATCTTTCTTCTTGTTGTCAAGCTTTCTGTATTCTTGTATAAAATATGTGCCTCTAGTAAGAAATATATAATTGGCTTGTTTGGTAGTACAGTTTGGCAATATTAGTATTTTTCTTATACTAAATCCTTTACATGTCATATTATTATTTATATACTTTGTTTTATTGCACCATGTTATCTTTTTGTTTCTGTTTGATCAATCTGTTTAAAGCTACTCTTTTTAATTTCTTGCATTTTTGTATACATATTTCTATTAGTTAGTTGTGTCAACCAAAAAAAATAAATGCAGAAGGCGGCAAACAAGAAAATAGTTTATTTGGGGTCCTAAGAATTGCAATTTTGGAGACACAGATTTGGGTAAAACTGAAAGAGTGTTCTGGGGAAGAGAAATAGTCAGGGACTTACAAAAAGCAAAAGCCATGAGGCTGTACGCTGACACAAGAAAGGAAATATTTGTCCTTAAGGGATGTCTGTCATGGGTTGTTTTAGGGTAAGTGTCCAATAAATATCTTGAATTTCTGGCAGATGTTTTGGATGCCTTCATTAGGACAATAGGTGGTCAAAAGGTCAGATTCCATCCAGGTTGACATGTGCATAAGTCATACTTCCTCAATAGCCTCCTGGCTCCATTTTAGCCAGCTCTCTTAGCAATGTTGACTTCAAATTGATTTTCATTTCACATTAGTCATACATATATTCTTGTGCAATATTCTTTTAGTGGTTTCTTCCGAATATTACAGTGAAGACCTTTGATTTATTACAGTCTAATCTGAAATATGACTTTTAAACTTCTCTAATAGTTCTAGAACCTTAGAATGTTTTCTTTAACTTGTTTGCTTAAGCCTATAAGTTTAACCATGAAGTCTATAGGCAACCTGGGGCATGGCCATCCCTTAAGAGTTGAAGATCCAGTCTGTATAATGGCAATTTTATCATCCACCTTCATAGAGACACTCTGTGAATGTAATCTACTAAGCTTTGGTGGATCCACATGAAGTCTTTAGTGTACAGTGCAGAATACACCCTTGGAACACTGTAGAATATGGGTCGTTGAAATGAACAAATTATTTAAGCTAACCTCAAGGTTACTCTGACCAGAAAGCTGAAAATTTACTACTGAATCTATTCTCCATTCCAAATTGTCAGGTTTTTCAATGTATCCAATATGGTTCTTCAAGGAAATCAAATGACAATATTAAAACATTCTAGTAATAAAATGCCAATAGTTGAGGGGTCAAAAAATTGAATACAAACGTACTTTCTCCAATTACAAAGTTTCATTGGAAAAATTAGAGTCCAAATACTAAAATTCCTTGCAAACTTAAGTTTAAAGGCATTAAAATCCAAAATCGATTTCACTTGCTTGTTGAGTATTAAAAAATTGTAAATTCTTTCAGTTCAGCTCTTAATACCTAGGTGTAGCAGAAGATACTTGAGAAGCTGCAGCCTGGGGTGTCTTTCATGGGAATTCTTTCTTGTCTTGAGGAGAATTAGTTTAATGCCAAGTTTCTGAGGTACCTCACTTTCAGAGAGCCTAGAGGATTTACAGGATACACAAGATTTTCACAATATTGAAACCACTATCACCAAGTTTAGAAAACAATCAATACATATCCCTTAAAGCAATTAGTCCAGCAAAATTATGTACCCTGAAACCAGTATTTAGCATTGCCTAAGGTAGTAGCAGTAAGCCAATGATGTTTGAGGGAAGGGAGTTTGAACTGAGTGTCAGCTTCAGTAGACTCCTAGAATCTATGTAACTTCCAGAATTCACTTACTAAGATATTAAATTCAATTGAGAGAGATGTTTACAAGTGGCTTATTTACCCTACTTGCAAGGAACATTAGCTTATGCTTCTTGTCTCTTGTAATTGAGGTATTACTTTCTGCAATGGTAGAAATTTGCATTATTGCCATCTCTCATCACCAGGCTTCACTCAGGCTTCACTTGAGGTGTCTTTCTTTTCAATTCATCGTATTCAAGAATTTTGCTTAGTTGAGTGTGGCATCTAGCTAGTGACAAAGTTATATTTCTTCCTCTGTTTATAATGCCTCTTGCCATCCTCATCTTACGAGAAATGATTTCTCTCTCATCCCCACATGTTTCAGCAGGATTCCTGAAATAAAATAGCATTTGATACTTCTGAAGCCAGTGCACCAAGGGCATAGGAGGACCAACACTACTGCTGTGCACTTCTAAAGATATTGTCTTTCCTCAGCTTTCAAATACGCCAGGCTTTGCATATCTGCCATATCTTTTTCTGTGGTTTCGAGATATGCCTCTAATGAATGTGTTAGCCAACATTCTTACACTTTACGTTTATCTGCTTCTTAAATGTTACTTTTTCTAATACAGGTAGGGCAAGCACTGGTTTCAGGATATGAACGCTTTCTATTTTTCCCATTTGATGTCTTACCTAGACGTTTACTTTTTAATACATCTCTAGATTTTGTTTTATTGATTGTCTAAAAGTGAGAGATAGGAAACCATTAAGCTAAGGGAGAGGCAAAAGCATTTACTGTCCAAATATTACCCATCTACACTTTACTAAGTTGAATAATGAATAAATATATTCAATAGATGTGCTCCCATCAAACCAACATCTCGCCCAGCTAGGTCTTGCCCTGTTATCGCATTCCAGGTACATTTAATATGGTTCATTTTTGTTGTATCTTCTTTCAAAATCCAAAGAACAAAAATTATAAATACCTTGAGCATAAGCTCAAATAATAGCATCATTCCCAGAATATCTGTGACACTTTGAAATAGGCCCAATAATTCTTTGAGTACTTTATTCTGATCTTCCTCAACTTTTCTCAAATCTGTTCAGATTTTATGCAACCATATCATTTATCTGTCCTAATTTTTTAAGTGATAGTTTCTACATCACTCTTATTAGAGACTATGATAGTCTCCTAAAAGAGTCATCCCAATTCACTTTCTGAGATTACACCTCTTTCTTCTTCAGATTTCACTGGGTACAAAGCACAACTTCCAAACTAAAAACAACCAATTGCCACTATACTGAAAATTCATCTAGAGAAATTAAAACTGGTAGGTATAAGTTTCCTTTTTATATCAGTCTATATTGTCTTTCGAGATCTTATTATCCCAACTTTATCTTATCAGACATTTATCTAAAGAAGTCTATCTTTGTCCAATTTAATCAGTTTACCTTATTTTCATTCTTCCACTGCTCCTGTTTCAGTGGTAACCATTCCAGTTTCTCCTTGATTTCCTGGGTAAACTTGATTCTAGAAGGCAGACCATTATACGTACAAGCCTTGTTCATTGTTTCTTCTACCTTAGGGTTTGTGATAATTTAATTGTGTCATTAAGTTATACTTTCTTCACTATAAGGAGCCCCATTCTTCTTTTTCATTTGTATATTAATAAAATCCTTTTTTATGAGGAAAGCTCTAGGTTAGATTTCTGAAATGCTTAGAGTTTTATAGCTTAACACATCCAAAACTAATTTGATGACTTTTGGTGGCAAGTGACACTAGAGACCGTGGACAAAATACAGGAATCAGACCCTATAGACAGGTCAGAAAAAAACAGAATAGGGAAAGGACTTAGGACAGCTAATCTATAGTGCCTGCTGACATCTGACACTAATAAATTCCTTGCAGACTTGAATAAGTCACATAGTTAAACAGAAAATAATTTTTATCACAGATTCCTTTGGCTCAAAGCAAGCTTTTACTAAGTCCAAAAGATGAGCTTTCTTTTACACTGTAGTGCTCATTTACAGCTCTTTCTGCTTGGGAGAAGCTGTGCCCCAATGTCAAGCTGTAGCTACCTATGCCCTGAGGCCTGGGCGTAGCTAAACAGCCTGCGTATTGCTGAGGCTGGTGCCTTTGCTGAGGGCTACAGGTATATAAATCCAAGTGGGAAAAAAATTGCCATATACTGAAGAGTCTCACCAGGAAGGAAATTCCACATGTCCTACCTTTATAAAGGTATCACCAAAGTCTAAAGTTTCCTCCCTTGCCAGAAGCTTCGGTTAGCATATATTTTTATTAACTTCCAATTTTACTCCTTGGCCTTATCTCAAGAGTTCAGCTTATACACCAGATTTTGGAGTTCAAAGTGATAGGGAACTGAAGCTGCCCGCGTTGGCCAGACACGATGATAACCACTGATGATAACCACTTGCATGAGTTGTCTCACAGCAGGAAGTCCCAATAAGGAACACGGTGTTGACTCTGAAAACTAAACAGGAGAATTCAGGAGGGGCCAAAAGGAGAAGGGAGAAGACAATACATCCTCCCAACCTCCCAGAAACCCTCACATTAGAATCCATCTTGGCTGAGAGATGTGTGCGCCACAAGGGAGGACCCTGAGTGGGACCACATATGGGCCAAGCAAGATGATTGGCCAGAGACAACCCGGAAACTAAGCTCATTACCATAAATCCTGAGACAGCGAGGCACGTGGCAGAGCAGTTCTGTGTTCCCTTGCCCTGCTGCTCTCCACCTGGGGGCCCCTTCCCAATACAGTTTTTTGCTTTGACGGTATGTGTGCCTCCTCAGACAATTCATTTCTGAGTGTTAGACAAGAGCCCACTCCTGGGCCCTGGAAGGGGTTCCCCTTCCTGCAATAGAAGTGACCAATACAAATCAGTTGTCTTCTATACATGAGTTCTGAATGAACCGATACATCAAATAAATGAATGGAGAAATGGGAGATAAAATTATCACCTTCATTTTATTGATAAAATTTAGTTTAAAAAACGCAGCGTAGGGCTTCCCTGGTGGTGCAGTGGTTGAGAGTCCACCTGCCGATGCAGGGGACACGGGTTCGTGCCCCGGTCCGTGCTCCCACATGCCGTGGAGCGGCTGGGCCCATGAGCCATGGCCGCTGAGCCTGCGCATCCGGAGCCTGTGCTCCGCAACGGGAGAGGCCACAACAGTGAGAGGCCCGCGTACAGAAAAAAAAAAAAAAAAGGAAGGGGCTAGAAAAGATGAGTACATATCCAGTTCCTTATCATATATTTACCATCAGCCATAAGCTTCAGTGACCCAGGGTGAAAATCCCATAAGCCTAAAGTTTGATGTTAAATCTACCCACACACATGGTAAAGCAGCTACACTCTACAACATAGGCTGCAGCAAACTGCCAAGGTCAAAAGGCTTATAATAGAACAATGTTCCCATTGGCTTAAAAGCCACATGTTCTGACTGCCCAAACCTCATCTCTACAGGTTATCTTTCTGCTGCAAAATTCTGCTTCCTTCTATCTTCCCAAGCACCAAATACTGATATTTGAGGAGAACAACACATAACATTCCTCTCTCTTATCCCACTCCTTCATGTTCTTATGAAATTAAAAGATAAAACAAGAGATACAGGCAGACGGAAAGCCAACTATCACCTTTACTACTGATGAAGCTGATTTTGAAGATTAGGTTGAGGAGGGAAACAACGACACATTTACTATTATTGAAATGCAAAAAGAAGTCAGTGTATCCACTGAGGCTGGCCCTGCTGAGCCCAGAGGACAGACCCCTACTGGGACCCACACTGCTAAGAAGAGGCGGGCATGAGCTCTCTTACCAGGCCAGTTCCCCAGAGGAATCGGGAGGAACTGAATTGACAATGCACCATTTATTTATCTATCAAATCATCCCTACCTGCCTAGAGAAAGCGAAGGAAGGACGGGAAAAGGGAAAAAACAGAATTGTTTAGAAAAACCTCTCTTTGGGCTTCCCTGGTGGCGCAGTGGTTGAGAGTCCGCCTACCGATACAGGAGACACTGGTTCGTGCCCCGGTCCAGGAAGATCCCACATGCCGCGGAGCGGCTGGGCCAGTGAGCCATGGCTGCTGAGCCTGCGCGTCCGGAGCCTGTGCTCCGCAACGGGAGAGGCCACAACAGTGAGAGGCCCGCGTACCACAAAACAAAAACAAAAACAAAAAACCTCTCTTTATGAAAGTCAGAATTATGAAAGATATATTACTAGCCACGAGTCCATTTTGTTCAATTTTTCAAATTCATTGGCATGAATTGCTTCATACTATTGTCTTATATAAGTTTCTGGAAGCAAAAGCATTTTATATAGTGATGAAGTGCAACATAGCTGTTAAGCAAAAAGACCCTAGAGACACACTGCCCCAAGTTAATTCCTGACTTGCGTGTGACCTTGGGCAACAGTAAACTGAGAATAGTAATACTCTCTACTCTGTTAGGTGTGTGAAGATTAAATGAGTTAATACATGTGAAATATAAGATGTTATTGTTTTACTTCACTCTGTATGACAGTCTCTAGGTCCATCTACCTGACTACAAATAATTTTGTTTCTTTTTATGGCTGAGCAATAGTGAGTTAGAAAGAGTAAAACAAATACTGTATGCTAATACATATATATGGAATCTAAAAAAAAAAAAAAAAGGTTCTGAAGAACCTAGGGGCAGGACAGGAATAAAGACGCAGACGCAGAGAATGGACTTGAGGACACGGGGGGGGGGGGGATGGGTAAGCTGGGACGAAGTGAGAGTGGCATGGACATATATACACCACCAAATGTAAAATAGATAGCTAGCGGGAAGCAGCCGTGTAGCACAGGGAGATCAGCTTGGTGCTTTGTGTCCACCTAGGGGGGTGGGATAGAGGGGGTGGGATAGAGAGGGTGGGAGGGAGATGCAAGAGGGAGAGGATATGGGGATATATGTATACGTATAGTTGATTCACTTTGTTATACAGCGGAAACTAACACACCATTGTAAAGCAATTATACTCTAATAAAGATGTTAAAAAAAGTTATTGTTATCTGCGCATTTTCTCTTAGCTTATTTGTTTCTGTTGTTTTTGCTCAATTTGAGAAAAGTTTATTTGATCATTTTTTCAAAAAACTTTGCTATTTTTAAAATTTTATTCTTTTTTGCCTCATTATTTACTTCTATCTTTATATCTTTTTTCCTGTTTATCTTTCTTGAATTTATATATTAATGATTATGTCAATAATTTTCAATCTTTCAAAAATTTTTATTTTAAATACCTGCATTTAAGGTTGTAAATTTTCCTCTAAGCTGCTGATTAGATTCATCCTGAAGTTTTAATATCTCATATTTTCATTGCTGTTTAGTTTTAAGTATGTCTCATTTTTTTGACTCCTGAATTTCTTATAAAGATGATTTTTAATTTTTAAATATATGGAATTATTTTACTTTTAGATTTCTCACTCTCTTTAACGCATTTCTAATTTTACCATTAAGCTCAGAGATGGAGGTACAATTCACATTGTATTCTAGGTACTGTATTCTGTAAAATCAAATACCCATTTTTAAAAGAATGCAATTTTTTTGTTGCAGTTATTTTTATCTATTATCAGAGTTATCACCAATAAAGAGATTTATGAATAAATCTATCAACACATACAGTTTGTATTCTCATAGCCTCAAATGTGAGCACATCTAAACCATGCTGCTTATATTGCATATTTTTTACCCAAAATAACTAGATCTGCAGACAAAGCCATATGATTTAAAAAATATAAAACAGCCTATGAGCATATTTTAAAAGCAGGTATTAGATTGAATTTTCTAACATTTGTTTTAAAGTGAAAACAAAATAAAGCATTTGCTATCCACAGATAGCAAAGAGCCAAAAATAGCGCTATTTCAAATTGCTATTAGTATATTTCCAGTTATTTCCTCAAATCATCATATTCAAGTACTTAATAAAAACAGGTCTTTAATAAAGTATTGAGTATAAAGAAATTTTAAAATATTTCTATTATTAATATGTACAACCAATGAGGATATGAAAGAGTGAACTTAATTTTAGGTTCTTATGAGAAAAATAAATACAATATAAAAACGGAAAATTTAGAATTTTCACATTGATCATACTATCCTCGTACAAGTTGACCAAAAGTCTAACATCTTTAGAACTTTATTTTTCTTTTTATAAAATAGGATTAAACTCACCTTTATCGAAGTAGATGTAGGAATAAAGTACATAGGTTAAAAAAATCACTATTGATGAATGCTGCTAAAATGTAAACCTAATGAGTTGTTTTTTTTTTAATATTTTTATTTTATTTTCTGGCCATGCCACGTGACATGTAGGATATTAGTTCCCTGTCCAGGGATTCAACCTGTGCTCCCTGCAGTGGAAGCATGGAGTCTTAACCACTGGACTACCAGGGAAGTCCTAAACCTAATGAGTTTTAATAATTTATGTTTTTAATTCAAGTTTCTTGTTTAAAAGAGTATAATATGATTTCACAAAATTATAGTGGAAAATAGATATTTCTCCAGAAATCTTTATACCATTTCAAGCATATTTTTTTAAAGGGATTCCTTCAGGTTTTATATTCATGAGAAAAACTTTGTAAGGGACAAAAACTTTTCTCACAATATGACACTGACATGTTAATTTAGCAGAAAAACAAAATAAAACACATTAAATATGTAAAATGCATATAGAAACTCAAATTTCATTTGAGCTCAATCTGCAAAACCCATTCATACAATCTGTCACTTTTGGATTTTATTTCATTATAAAGTGGTAAATAAGACCTGGTAGAGCATTTACTTCGGCACATCTTGGTTTCCCTAGCACTCTGTTGTATGTGTTGAGTTTTGCAAATGTCCCTATTGTCCATTTCATCAGTGCCTCCAGCTGAACTCTTTTCTATCGTATTGCCTATTGTAATTCCCAGCTCTACATAGATCGCTGGTTGCTTAGCTTGTAACCTGTTTGCTTCTTAACTACCAGAAAATCACCTGAACCACCATTTATTCCCAAGCTCTCTCTGATATTATCAAAGGTAGTTATTATTCCTGGTAGTTGTCTCCTTTTCTAAATTATCCTCATTGATATCTTTGTTTTGGGCAAGAAATAATTTGTGACCCCATTCAATATTCCATCTTAAAACAACCCACCTGTATTTATTTTTGTAACTCTGTTACTATTTACCCAGAGGTAAATGAGTATCTTTCCTTCTTTTATGCACAACCCACCCAGTGCTTATATTGTGGTGCTCAAAGGGCAATGCTGAGGACCCAGGCACTCTTCTACTTTGCAGGAAGCAAAGCTCCTCTGCCGAAAGCAGTAGAAACTCTGGAGATACAGAATGATTATGAGTACTGACATCACAGTCCTACCATATCTTTGTCTCTACTTTGAAACTTTCAATGTCTCCAAATCTACATTTGTAAAATGAAGATAATATATTCTTATATGAGAGCAGCATTTAGTCAGCAAAACAGTAACCACTCTAGATATTCCAGGTAGAATGGTCTTTACTTTAGTAAATAATGTACTTACAAAGTGCTCCATATTCTTGTCAGTATACTGGTATTACCAGTATTTTTTTTTAGCCGCAGCCATTCTAATAAGTATGTAGTAGCATCTTCAATTTTTTTCTCATGAAAAATCCCCACACATCTTATAGCATATTCTCACTACAACTTTAAATTACAATGTCTTACAAAGATGGTTTCTTGGGCTTCCCTGGTGGCACAGTGGTTGAGAGTCCGCCTGCCGATGCAGGGGACACGGGTTCGTGCCCCGGTCCAGGAAGATCCCACATGCCGCAGAGCGGCTGGGCCCGTGAGCCATGGCCACTGAGCCTGCGCGTCTGGAGCCTGTGCTCCGCAACAGGAGAGGCCACAACAGTGAGAGGCCCGTATAGCGGTAAAAAAAAGATGGTTTCTTTTTCAATATAGTTTCTCATTATAATCCATATATTTAAGCTATGTATAAACTCAAATTAACCCCTATTTTTGCAATCGAAACAAGAAGATAGTGTAAGAACACTGTAGATATCTCAAAGCATGGAGATGACTTTATTGTTCTTTAGGAAATAACCAAAATTTACTCCTACAAGGTTTTCTTGGAATCACATTCACTTTGAGGTTTAATATAAATGACACACTTTGCTTTTAGAAAGAACAAACTAACAAACACCAACTATCTTCTAAGTTTACAATGACTTGTCACCATGGATTTAAATTCAAAGCAAAGAAATTTAAATATTCAAAATTAGAACAAATTCGTTTTCCTTTATGTATTTATACAGACATGTAACATTTTGTATTGATAACCTTACAGATGACTGTGTAATTTAATGATAGTAAATAGTTCTAAGGTCTCTTTCTTTGTTTCCCAAAGCACCTCTTAAAAAGAGTAATTCAGAACCAAGAAGATAAACTAAATTAAAATTAGGTGATAGGTGCATTGAGAAAATCATAGAACTTAATAATTTAATCAAAATATTTACCAAGACTCATTCTGCGAAGGAGTTAGATGGACTGGAAACTCATATTGGCTGCAAACAGGTATTGACGCTAAATGCTGGTAAAGTCCTCATCTGGTAAATCTTCACATGTGTAAAATGATAAAGCTGTGTTCTGAAAGAGATGAAGTGAAGGGCAATCAGTAGTCATTCCTTTGTTGTGGATTTTGAGAGAAATCCAGAAATAATTGAGCATGTGGCACTAAAATCCTCAACTGCTTTTTAGTCAATGAAGAGGGTCAAATTACGAATTAATTTGAATAGAGATTCAGTCAGCGTGTTTTAATATGTTTATTAAGAGGAAATATAAATAGATTCAGAGGCACGTAGACATATTTCATATGTTAATGAACCTAGTATTGAAAGAATTACTACTGTTGGGACTCAAGTATCTCTGAAGATAAGAAGAGACATTTTAAATATCTCTGGGCTAGTTACAGTGTCAAGATACTGAAGAAAAAGAAAAAAAAACTCTCAATTTTTAAAAATAAATTTATTTATTCGTTTATTTATTTTTGGCTGCGTTGGGTCTTCGTTGCTGCACGCAGGCTTTCTCTAGTTGCGTTGAGCGGGGGCTACTCTTCGTTGTGGTACGCGAGCTTCTCACTGTGGTGGCTTCTCTTGTTGCGGAGCACAAGCTCTAGGCACGCAGGCTTCAGTAGTTGTGGCACATGAGCTCAGTAGTAGTGGCTTGCGGCCTCTAGAGCGCAGACTCAGTAGTTGTGGCGCACGGACTTAGTTGCTCCGCGGCATGTGGGATCTTCCTGGACCAGGGCTCGAACCCATGTCCCCTGCATTGGCAGGTGGATCCTTAACCCCTGCACCACCAGGGAAGTCCCAAACCCTCTCAGTTTAAAGGCTCTCCCTCACCTCTGCAATCTCAGTTCTTCCCTTTAGATGTCAACAGAAAGAAATTCTGAAAAAAAATGAGGCAATAAGAGTTGAGGCCTGCATTGGATTCTGATTATTAGGAAGACATTTGATGACAATGCAGAATGAGTGGTGTCTGTGTGGGTGGTGGTACCCACGCTGACTAAGAAAAAAGTCTTTGGAGCTTCAGCACTCCCTGTATGTATGGCCCAGATGGGACAATATAATATCACATCACCAAAACCCTCAGGTTCTCCATGTGAGATGAAAGTATCTAAATTATAGAGCTGAGATGAGAATGAAATGAGAGAATTGATATAATTTTCTAGTGTATAGTAAGTGCTCAAGTAATATTAGCAGTTTCTATGTTGACATTTATTATTCCTGCAGATGCAAGACAGTCTGCCAGGCTGGATATTTTCCAGTTCCTGTTCCTTTTATTTCTATACTGACAGGTTTATTGTAGGATTCAAACAAATTATATATATATATATATATATATATATATATATATATACATACATAAATATATGTATATATATATTATATATATATATACACGCAACCTGGTGAGCATATGTTATGTCAGCACACCTATACCCAGCATACTAAGCTGGTGCAAATTATGATGCAAAATATGATCAAGAGAAGCTAAAATCAGTAACTACTGTCACTTGAATGTTCTGTTTGTATTGATTTTGTTTTGGCTTTGGCAAACTCATTACATCTGAACCTAAAACTCTTGAAGTTTGAGATTAGGGTTTATCTTCCATATTGCTGTTTCAATTTAGTTTTTCTTCAATTTTCTTTCTCTTTAAGAATCTGTCAAATATCAACTCTCCAAGTGTTCTCTGGTGTCTGCACCTGATCTGAGGTACAAGTGATATTAAATTTGTCCATTAAATCATCAAATATGCAATATACCTAAAATATTCTTATTTTATATAGAACATGGACATTCAACAGGTAGAGAGAAATGTAATGTGAAAATATGCTCACAATGGTCATGTATCAGACCATTACATTAACCAGGTCATGTATCAGCTCATAGACCCTTCTATAAAACATTAGTCCACTCTATTACATTGGCAAGTATAGTATTCCACATACAAATCAAGCATGATTTCTTGATGGAAAGATATTTCAATTCTCAGAGTTCACTTTTAGATAAATAAATTATAGGAAACTGTATATGTGGTTGAAAAGATGTGGGAGGAGGGAAGGATTAGGAGTTTGGGATTAGCAGAGGCAAACTATTACATATAGGATGGCTAAACAACAAGGTCCTACTGTAGAGCGCAGGGAACTATATTCAGTATCCTGTGATAACCCATAAAGGAAAAGAACATGAAAAAGGATATAACAAAAAAAAAAGCCATAGGAGATTAGACTAAAACAACAAGGACCTATGAGGCATGCTGTTTAACCTGTTTCTGTTTAAAATAACCTTCAGTTAATACTCTTAACTTATTATCATTAAAATTAACCACATTTTAGGAGCATTTAGCAATATGTTTACATTTGTTAAAATACATTTAACAACAATGAAACTAGGAAATCATTGTTTCAAGATGGCTTAGTCACCACATTTTTCATAATTATTTCATATCTCATTTTTCTCTTTATGGTTCTGGAGCACTTGAAAGCAGATTCTGTTGCTTCCTTTGTATTTTAGTGCCTCTTCTCACAAAATGCTTTACTTGTACTTCACATTGACATTCATCATCACCAGTTGCCATATGTAAGCCATTAAAGGTGATGTTTTTGACAGTAAATGATGGCTTTGTGGCTTAAAACTAAGTGATGCCTGAATCTTACTGTGCCAATTGCCTTTAACCATCACTCTACCTCCCTTTCTGCCCCCACCTTCAATGCAAATCTAAAGGAGCTGTTTACAAAGAAGAGTTGCTGAATAGGAATCAAAGTACCACTTTCAAAAGCTACTCAATTTTGGAAACTTCTGTGCATACTTCTAGGTTGGGGGTGTGGGCTGCTCCTGGATAATAGTCAAGGAAGGGTTTCTATTTACTCATTTACTCAGATTTAAATCTTGGATCCATCAGGCTCTGCTTTACTTGTGGGGAGAAAGAGAAATATAGATGACTAATATGCATAGAAATTTCTTGAAAAACCACCTCCCTGGAAGAGGGTGGGCTAGAAGTGAAATAAGAGAGTTACAATTCATGGTTCTTGCTGATGGCAGACCTTACATAGCTCTGCTCACTGCATGGATGAAGAATGAGCAACAGTGGACAATACTTGGGCACTGCCCCTTAAACACAGCAATCCCACTACTTAACTTCAGAGTTACATCAGTATTTGACATTCTGCTCAATCAAACTGGAAATGTGTTTTCTCTTGAAAGTGATTTAAGAAGGAAAACATGGAACTTCCTGGAGTCACAAGGGCAAGAAGCCTTTTTCTTTGTGAATTTTATCAGGACTATTATCACTGTTTCTGAGTTAAGGGTAATTTCTTCCTTACCTCCATATATTTTATAATTATTTGAAAGAAGCCAGTTTTTTTCTCAAGAGAAATTACATAACTAATTAAATTTTTAAAAGGCCATATACTGCAACCCAAACTCTTAGTGTGTTTGGTATTTTTCAAATGGATAACAGGGTCTGGCGTGGCCCAAACAGTTCTGAAACTTCTGAATCATTCTGAAGGGCAAAATGGCATCAGGAAGATATAAGCCTTTGTTGTACAGGAATTTTGTGGCCGACTTAGGTGTTTCCTGTTATATAATAACTCATCATAATGGAACAGTAAAATAGTGTTAAGCTTTCTAATATGATCATATATGATTCATGTTAATTTAGTCTCAAACTCCTCAAGTATAATATATTATTAATATTCAAATATTCCCACCAACATTCTGACAAAAAGTTCAGATTTGAAAGTATAGCTGTCCCAATTGAGGAAGGTGCTAAGAAGGACCCACTTTTGTGGATCCTGCATGGCTATATGGTTAAAATCCTGTTCATTCCATGAGTTCTTACATATGCAGTTGACACCAAATGTTATTCTGCCATTTGACTCATCGGTACATCATAAGCCAAAACTTAAAATGGCCATAGAGTGGATGAAGGACTCAGAGAACTGAAAATAGAGCCTTGGACACTGACTGAAACGAGGAGAAGAAAATTACTTTTTGCTGAACAAAGTATTAAAGAAAGAGAGCAATAATACAGTAACTGTTAGTAAAAGGAATGAAGGTCCTTTACCTTTGGTAATTGGAAAACTAAGAATGTGTAGACAAAACTTGAGAACAGACTAAGCAAGTCGTAGTTGCCCCATGATGTGAGGAGTTTCAGAAATCTTGGAAAGTAAAGTATAAGCAGCAGCAACATAGGGCTAGGGGCAGAGAAGGAGAGAGAATGTATGTCAGGTGAGATGAAACAAAGTTTCCTCATCTATATCCATGAATTGATGGGTGCCGAATGTGGGAGAGGGAGTGAGCTACAACTGTAGTGCAAAGTAGCCAAGTTGTGTCTTTGAGGGCATAGAAGTTCATGCATGCAATGAAGTTCTAGGAAAATCAAAATTGTCTATACCTTGAACAGAGAAGGAAGGGTACAAGAGCTCCTGGATATAAATTCTAGCATCTGAAAGTTTATCAGTGGTTAAGGATGAAGTTAGTACATTTTAAAAACTGAGGTCACTGATGAATTCCAGAAATATATAGACCATACTTATACCTATAATGATGGACTTAGTATATTTCTTCCCATTAAACTTTTTAACATGACTCTGGGTTAAGCAAGTAATCAATCAATCAATAGTACAGAAAGAAGTTTAGATAAGTTATTGTAATGTATGAGAACCTAAATATTAGAAAAAATATTGATAGTATAAAAAACAAGATTGGTTTAATCATTAACAATAGATTTAGTCATAAGTACTGTTGAAAGTGATGGATTTTTCTTTGACAGCATTTACTCTGACAATTGCTTGACGTATACTAATGGCTGTTCATGTATTGATATATGTATACATACCATTTAGAATAAAATCTTGCCATGGAGAAAGAACAATAAAATATACGACAAACTTAGGTTAATAGTTTTACGGAAAAAAGTTATGCTATAAATGTTGTAAAGATAGATCTTATAAATAAAATCTTGCAGATTGGATTCCCTCAACTGAGACCAAACTGTTGATAGTCATTTATATTTGAAACTTGAATGTTAATAAATGCCTAAAGTTCATACTGTTAGAGAAGGCCATATGTTATTATTAAGAACAAGATTGATCTGCAATTACACTACTGTATTGAATTTAGTACATGACTACAAATCTTTTTTTCTCTCCCATTTTTAATATGCTTTATGAAGAATAAGGAAAACTGAATGCATTAATAAAGGAGGTAAAATAATCTTCTCTCAACACTAGTCTTTTAAAATTGTTTGAGAAATGACTTGAGTCCCTTGACTAAATCTCTAATATTAAATATCTTATGACCTTCTTGAAATTTAAAACATAGATTAAAAATTCTTTATAGGAATTAAAGATTACTTTAATGATTTTCTCCCAAACTCTCCATGTCATAAATCTGGCTATTTAAAATACAAAACCTACAGTGTATTTAATAATTTATACTTTTGCTATTTCCCTAATGCATAGCTTAATGTCTTTTTAATTCCTTCTTTAGGTTTTTGGGTTCTTTATGCAGAACTATCATTAATGAAGACAATTTCTTTTTAAAAGCTCTTCACTTACTTTATGAGTCCAGGATAAAACACAAATAAATCCTATTGTTCATTTAAGTGTCAGGACAATATCTTTGGTTGGTGTAACATATGTTATAGAACAGGATGAGAATTATTAAGTAATGAGTATGTGGGAAAATCAGAGCCCTCTGGCTATCGTTCCAGTACATGGAGAAAAGAACAAATAAAATAGGGAGAGAGAGAGAGAAAAAAACTGATGATATCATTTGAGTAGCCAGATAGAGTTTTGTCTGAGGCTAGTGCTACTGCTAGACTCTTCAGTTCTGGAAACCAATGAGTTTCCCCTTTTACTTCAGTCAGTTTGAGTTGATTTTTCAATGACTTACATCTAAAAGTGTCCTAATGTATGTGCTTAAAACATTTAAGCCCTTTACATGACAGGCACTTTGTGAAGCACTGAGAGCCAAATATGAACAATGGAGAATCAATTCTCTAGAACAATGGCTCTTAAGGACACTGTCCCAAGTGTCCAGGTATTTTGTGATAAGTTGGAACTAATTTATTACTGAGAGTAGTTAAATTTTTTATTCGTGCAAGAATTTTTAATACATTAGTGTTATTTCAAGGATATATCTATGTAACATTTTCCCTCTTTTCTTCTAAGAAAAAGTGACTCAAATTAAAAATTATAAAATAGTATTCCTCTGCACCATATGCACCCACTCTGCAGAATACAAACACTCAGGATTCTCCCAATAGTTCTGGGAGTTCCCAGGTGATGCTCTCTCACAAGCAATATCACACATTCTCTAACCCAGGACTTCTTGCTGGGCCATGGTAACCACTGACTTGTGTCTAAGTCATGACAGTGGGATCAATAAAGCATAGATCACTGCACTAAATGCCCAGTGCTGCTGATAATCATGATAAATGTATGCTCAGAGGCTCTTTGGTCAGCCATTGCCAAGACATGAATATCCACTTAACTGTAGTTTCTTCTCCATTCCAAATGGAGGAGATGATCTTGGGATGATCTATGCTTCCATACCTATTCCCAGGATTACATATCAGGACTTCTTTATGCTTCTAATGTGTTACAAATGTTTGTGAGGATTTGATGGAGTAGCAGGAATTCTCCTTCATTGCTGGTGAGAATTCAAAATGGTACAGCTATTTTGGAAGGCAGTTTGGTTGTTTCTTAGAAATCTAGACATACTCTTACCATATGATCCAATAATTGCACTCCTTGGTATTCAACCAAATGAATTGAAAATTTATGCCTACACAAAAATCTGCATACAGATGTTTATAGCAGTTTTATTCATAATTAGCAAAACTTGGAAAGAACGAAGATTTCCTTCAGTAACTGGATGGATAAACTGTGGTATATTCAGACAATGGGATATTATTTAATGCTAAAAACAAAAGTGCTAACGAACTATGAAAATACATGGAAGAGCTTTAAATGCATATTACTAAGTGAAAGAAGCCAATCTAAAAAGGCTACATACTGTATAATTCCAACTATATGGCATTCTAGAAAATGCAAAACTAAGGAGATGATGAAAAGGTCAGTACTTGTAGGGGGTTGGGGAGGTTGGGATGAATTGGCAGAGCAAAGAGGACATTATGTGACAGTGAAAATTTTCTGTATGTAATTACAATAATGGATATATGTCATTCTGCATTTGTCCAAAGCCATAGAAGGTACAACACCAAAAGTAAACCCTAAGATAAACTATGAACTTTGGGTGATAATGATGTGTCAAATATAAGTTCATCAATTGTGACAAATGTACCACTCTCGTGAGTGATATTGATAATAAGGGAGGCTATGCGTGTGATGGTGAAAATTCATTGATAATGAGGTGAAAATTCTGTGGAACACAATGTGCCAATATCTAACAAAATTGCATGTACATTTGCACTTTGATCCAGAAATCCTGCTTCTAAGGCTCTACCTTGTATATACATATCCGCAAATACAAAATAATGAATACACTAGGTTATTCATTGCACCATCATTTGAATTAGCAAATTTCGAATAAAAACCAAATACCGGGATAGGGAGGCTGGGAGGGAGAAGCAAGAGGGAGGGGATATGGGGATATATGTGTACGTATAGCTGATCCACTTTGTGATACAGCAGAAACTAACACACCATTGTAAAGCAATTAGATTCCAATAAAGATGTTAAAAAAAAAACAACTAAATACCCATTCATAGAAGATATATTCATATAGAACAGCCACACAATGGAGCACTATTCAGTCATATAATAAAAAGGTAATTAACTTTGAAATTAACTTTGAATTAACTCAGATACATCGAGTTTATATAGTATGACACCCTTTGTATAAGAAAATATATATACATGTATATCCTCTTATATATGCATATATAATTGTAATATGTAATACATGACACGCACAGAGAAAGGATAAACAGTAAATAATGCAAATGGTTAATTTGAAGGTGGGTATAAAGAAAATGGAAAGGATGAAGGGATGGAGATAAGGATTCACAGATGAACAGCAACTATAAATGTGGAAGGGATGACAGAAAGATAAACATCTTCAACCTCTAATGTAAAAATGAAGTCAGACAAGCATTATCAATAGATGCTGAAACCACTGTGTGAAAAGTTGTTGGAAACAAGGATATTTCTACCTCTTCAAGATATAACACAAGAGGTTACTTATTAATTACTAACACAAATAAATGGCTCTTTAAAATGAATGGTTTGGTGGCCAAACTTTGTATCATCAATGATAGGACAACCTGATACAATGTTCTTATTATTGTGAAACAGTAAGAAACATATAATAACACCTCTGTACTATTCTTGCCAAAATTATTAATCTAAATCTATTCATGTGGAAACAATAAGAACAAACAAGAATGTGATGCATTCTAACAGATCAAAGGCCTGGATTTATCAAAAAAATTCAATATTATGAGAAATTTAAAAGATAGAGGGACAGTTCAACATTGAAAGAAACTAAAGAGATCAAAAAAGAACAAATATAATTCGCCAACTGCAATTGGATCCTGGAGTTTTACCAAAAAGATTCTTAAAAATTTTAAGAACAATTAAGACATGAATATGGACAGCATATTAGGTCGTATTTTTAAAATAGCATTAATTTTTTAGATATGACATTGATATAGTGGTTATATGAAAGAATGCTTTTATTCTTAAGAGATCCATGCCAATATATTCATTAGAGAAATTATAGAATGGCTATAAATTACTTTCAAATGGTTTAGGAAATGAAAAAAAATATGTCCATGTATTTAGAGAAAGAAAAAATTTTGAAGAAAATATTAATGTGTAAATCTAGCTATGTACTGGTTGCATATGTACCTGTTGTAAAATTCCTCCAATTTTTCTATAGGTTTGATTTTTGTCAAAGATAGAAATAAGATGCAAAACTTCTTACTGGAATTTCTAATTTGAAAAGATGCCCTTTTTTTGAAATTAAAATATAAAATAGAGATAATTTATCTGGTGAATCAATATATCCAAAGAAGATTTTTCTAATACAATCCTAATATGTATGCTTCTCCACCCCCTACCCCTCAGCCCGCCATTTGCTGAAATCCCTGTAGAAGACATAGTTGCAAAGTTGACATTTAAATTAAGGGACATCACAAAAATTAAACAATTTATGAAACATTTTCTTAATGGTTTTACTCAAATATAGACGTTAGCAGAAAGCCTGTTTGCAAGATACTCATCTCCAAATGCCTCAACCTCCCTCAGGAGTTCTGCATCATTCAGGGATTGGAGTTGTAAGAGAAACAAAAACAAAGGTCAAAGATCAGGCATAACTGGATTCTGAAGGGTCATATGACATCATCAGAACTTGGTCTTGCCCTCTCCATCTCTTAGTTTTGCCTTGTATTGGTGGAGTTGTCAGGCCGGCTGTCCACTTATGCTGACCAGGTTTATGCCAGCAGCTTGAGTCTGGCTCCTTCCCACCCTCTTGCAACTCCAATAGCTGGAGATAGTTTCCTCTTTCCTCTGATTATTCTCTCTTGGATCAGATACTAATCCTGAAGAAATCCTTGTGGCCAGGGACATGAGACTGATTTCCTGGGCTCACACTGCCCAAATCTAAAAGAGGACAGACATCATAGCACCTGGGCTACCAAAACTGAAAAAAAGAGAATGCTCCCCACCCCCAAGTTAGAATTTTTTAACATGAACAGTGAGAATGAGAGCTGAGCAGGCAAAACCAACAGCTGTCAACTACAAGTGCCATGGCCATTTCTGGCCACCGGAACTGCACACTTTATTTTCTTCACACTTTGTGACTTCCAATAAGCTACATGAATAATATCTGGAGATTTAAATTTTCTCTTCTAATCAGTGTTCTCCCATATATTTTTATTTTTATAGAATGAACTATCTTTGATTACAATTTTCTTGATTTCACACTCATCTTTATTGAGCTGAACACATGTAATACTTGTTCGTTATAAATTATTAATCTTTTCTGTATTAATTTGTTTCTCATTATTTTTTGTACTATTCAATTTCTAGTCACATTTCTACAGAGTTAAATTAATATTAAGGGTGAGATACTAATCTCTAAAGCAAAGAGATTCTAATTCAAGGATGATACATTTTTAATACAGAACAAAGTTGTCACAGTAATACATTAATTTTCTGGAGCATAAGGTGACTTCTACTCTAGAAGCAGCATATATTCATCACTTTTGCCCTTCATTAGTGAGATAAAATCATTCTTGATGGGCATGAAAGAGCATCATGTTATAAACTATCATATTTCTTTTCATATAAAATGAACAGAAAATATAAAAATCATCTTGTAAATATGAGTTTTATACTCTCCTTATTAGGGTTCAAAAAACCCATGTACTTAACAATTCATTATGTTTTTCAATGATTCATATATACTAACTACTGATCCATTGGATCCTTCTGAATTTTTTCTTTTATAGAATTATATCAAGCAACTTTTTCTCCATCAAGAGACAATCCTAAAATCTCAAAGGCTGACAACACTATTTAGTTCTCACATATGTTACACAAATGCTGAGGGTTGGCTTCACTTGGCTGGGTTTTGCTGGAATTGGTGGGCTGCCACTAGGTCTTTCTGTGTTTGGCTTTGCTCCACATGACCAAGACCCAGGCTGAAAAACCAGCCACTACTACAATGTACTGCTGTAATGGCAGAATGCAGAAGTTCAAGGTGATTGACAGAAACCTGCAATACTTCTAAGGACTTCTGATAAGATGAGGCATCTGTTGTATCTGTTCAAATCCGATTGGCCAAGACAAGTCACATGGCAAAGCCCAACATCATTGGGGCATGGAATTATACTTCTCCCATGAGTGGGGGCAGGTGTAAGTAAGTGGGTGGTGAATATTTGGAGACTAATAATACTATCTACCACATAAGGTAACCAAGAAGCTGACTTATTTTACTATACTTGTTAGTAGATAGGCAACTATTCATCCACCTACTAATTTACACACACATTGTTTGAATGTCATTCAGATTTACCTTCATCTATTTGTGAACACTGTGAGATGTATAAGCATGTTTGTAGTTGCAAGTGTTCAAAAAACTGCTATCTGTGAGAATCTTAAAAAAATGATAGCAACCTGGCACATTTATATACCACAGGAGTAATGAACAAATGTATTTATTTGTAAACATTTCACCTTCAAGTTCCTGCCCTTCAGCCGTACAAACATGATTTGAAGACTTTAAACATACAGCAATTTAATCACAAATATCTTCCAGCTGCTGGCCAGTAAGTAATGACATTTCTTATTGTCTTTTTCTTTTTCTTCTCTCAAGGAAAAGAGAGTATAAGAAAAACTGCCAGATGTCACAAGTTGCAACCCTGATAAACACGGTGCAGTCCCAAAAACAGGTGGAGGTGTCTGAGGCTCACTGCATGCCGGGATTCTGCTCTTTCTCTGGTGTGATTCACTAGAGGTGAACCCAGAGGTGATTATCGTGGAACCCAGATGCTGGCTCTGCAGCTGCCGCCCAGAGCTGCACCCTCTCTCTGTGTCCTCTACTTTGTACAATGAGTTTGAAAACATTTAGGCCCTGCTGGGCATGTGTTTTTGTTTTCATTTTTTATGATTAGTCAGTAGTGAAGTGAAATGGGCTCTGAAGATAATAAATCAAATTTAACAAGGAAGCAAAGACAATTTTTTCCTGAGGCAATGCTAGCATTTTGTATAAGTACAACACAGGAGAGCTTGGTAACTATGTAAGATGCAAGTTGAGGCAAATTCCAAGAGATTGAACTGACTTTAATGATAATGGCATTCTAGGATGTAAGCCTAAAAGATAGATCTTCTTGAGAGCAAGAATTTTAGCTACATCTAGTCCACCTAAGATCTATTCTACCACATGAAGTAGGTGTTTTGGAGTCAGATGATTTACATGTGAAAATGGAGAAAAGCAGTAAGAGTAAATTAAATAGTAGTAGGCCAGAAATTCCAAGTAGTCAACCAATATTATAATTGGAGGAATCAAGGAAAGATGTTATTGACTCAGGGATGAGACATAATATTGAATTTTTAATATTACAACCTGTTTCAAGCACCCAACTTTAACAAGTGCTAGGTAGACTAGATGCCCAGGGGAAGTTTAAGGATGAACACAAGGCACAATTCAGTAGATTTACTTTCCTGCATAACACGTGGAATGTGGCACACACAAGGAGGGGGATTAGATTTGTTAAGGGAATTAGCAATTATTTGCTACTTACATATATTTTTTTAAAGTGGATGACAGGATAGCAGATTAGAGGAAAGGAGAGAAAATCAGCTTACAATCTCAAAGTAACTAACACTCTGATTCAGGAGCTAAGACATATACCCAAGAGACAGTAGCATCCTATAGGAACCAAGTACTTCTGCACAAATATCAATATAAGTTTCTTATTAAGGGCAAGGATCATGTCTTTCTTATGAATATTATGGCTCTAGCACTAGTCTTTATTAGGTAACTAACAAATATTCATTGAATAAACACAAAGTAGGCTAAATTAGAGTAAAATTCTTATTGGCCAATACTTCAAGGAGTAATGAGCATGATTTGGCAGAAAAGAATGGGAGAGAAATCCATGTGGGAGAAATTGTTAGAAAATAAAAGGCGAATTACATATAGCATTTAAATTTGCAATTTCTAAAAAATATAGACTGAATTCCTGACTTTAAATTCAAGACCATAGGGAAAGGGAAGTACCATAAGTTTATTTAAGTGACTAAAGAGGAATAAATGCTACCTAAGGAAAAGTGTTCTTGGAACCAGATGTAGCCTGAGTTGTAATAGGAATAACAGAAGGCAGAAAAACTACTTGAAGACTCATAAATATTCCAGCATTAGTTGAAGACGGGCTAGTGTAGGTCATGGGAAAGGAATACAATGATCAGACATAGTCTGTGAGAACTGATTTACATGTGAAAATTGAGAAAAACAATAAAAATAGAGAGTACTAGACACCCCAAGCAGTCCATCAATAATATAATTGGAAGAAATGCGGAAAGATGTGTTATTGGCTGAAGAGATGGTTAGGAGAAGACAGCACACTGAATTTTTAATATTACAACTTGTTGCAAGCATACGGAGTTAATGAATGCTATAGTTTTGTCATATTTGTTTACACTCCTCTCTTTTAAACAAATAAAACAATACAGATGCCTTTGAACTTCTTTATCCCATTAATTTCTCCCCATGATCAAAGGCAGGCATTAAATTTGATTCATGTTTAGAGTCCATGTTTTTATACTTTTTATTAAATCTGTGTGATTCCATAAAGTATTGATTATGGTATTTAAAATTTATCTAAATATTTCATTTTGCAGCTTGCTTTTTTACACCCAGTATCTTTGGTTATCTATGTAGATACTTGTAATACAGGCATATGTTGGCAATGTTGCAGGTTCAGTTCTAGACCACCACAATAAAGTGAATCACACGAATTTTTTGATTTCCCAGGGCATATAAAAATTGTTTACACTATACTGTAGTCTGTTAAGTATTCAATAGCATAATGTCTAAAAACACAATGTACATCCCTTAATCAAAAAATAATTTATTGCTAAAAAGTGCTTACTATCATCTGAGCCTTCAGGAAGTTGTAATATTTTTGCTGGTGGAGGGTCTTGCCTCAATGTTGGTGGCTGCTTACTGATCAGGCTAGTGGTTGCTGAAGGCTGAGGCACTATGGAAATTTCTTAAAATAAGATAACAATGAAGTCAGCCACACCAATTGACTCTTCCTTTCACGAATGATTTCTCTGTAGCATACAATGCTATTTGATAGCATTTTACCCACTAGAGCTTCTTTCAAAATTGGAGTCAATCCTTTCAAATGCTGCCACTGCTTTATCAGCTAAGTTTATGTAATATTCTAAATATTTGTTGTCATTTTAATAATCTTCACAGTATCTTCACCACGAGTAGTTTCCTTCTCAAGAAACCACTTTCTTTGCTCATCCATAAGAAGCAACTCCTTGTCCAGTAGTTCCATCATGAGATTGCAGCAATTTAGTCACATCTTCAGGCTCCACTTCTAATTCTAGTTTGTTTCCTATTTCCACCGTATCTGCAGTTACTTCCTCCACTGAAGTCTTAAGTCCCTCAAAGTGATCTATGGGGGTTGGAATCAACTTCTTCCGAATCTCTTATTAATGTTGATATTTTGAACTCTTCCCATGTTCTTAACGGCATCTAGAATGGTGGATATTTTTCAGAAAGTTTTCAATTTACTTCGCCCAGATCCATCAAAGGAATCAATATCTATGGCAGTTGTAGAACTACGAAATGTATTTTTTAAATAATAAGACTTGAAAGTCAAAATGACTGTTTGATCCATGAGCTGCAGAATAGATGTTGTGTTAGCAGGCATTAGAACAACATGAGTCTTCTTGTACATCTCCATTGGCACTCTTGAGTGACCAGGTGCATTGTCAATGAGTGGTAATATACTGAAAGGAATCATTTTTTTTCTAAGCAATAGAACTCAACAGTGAGCTTAACATATTCAGTAAACCATGTTGTAAACAGATGTGTTGTCATCCAGGCTTTGTTGTTCTATTTATAGAACACAGGCAGAGTAGACTTAGCATAATTCTTAAGGGACCTACGATTTTTGCAATGCTAAATAAGCATTGGCTTCAACTTAAAGTCACCAGCTGCATTAGCTCCTAAGACAAGAGAATCTGCCTGTCCTTTGAAGCTTTGAAATCAGGCATTGATTTCTCCTCTCCAGCTATGAAAGTCCTAGATGACATCCTCTTCCAATAGAATCCTGCTTCATCTACCTTGAATATCTATTGTTTAGTGTAGTCACCTTCATGAATTATCTTAGCTAGATCTTCTGTGTAACTTGCTGCAGGCAGCAGCTTCTACATCGGCACTTGCTGCTTCACCTTGCACTTTTATGTGATGGAGATGACTTTTTTCCTTAAATCTCAGGAATCAACCTCTGCTAGATTCAAACTTTTCTTCTGCAACTTCCTCACCTCTTTCAGTTTTCATAGAATGGAAGAGAGTTAAGAGTCTTGCTCTGGGTTAGGCTTTGGCTTAACAGAATGTTGTGGCTGATTTGATCTATCCAGACCACTAAAACGTTCTTCCTATTGGCAATAAGGCTGTTTGGCTTTCTTATCATTCGTGCGTTCCCTGGGGTAGTACTTTTAATTTCCTTTAAGAACTTTTCCTTTGCATTCACAATGTAGCTGTTTGGGGCAAGAAGCCTAGCTTTCTGCCTATCTTCACTTTCCATATGCCTTACTCACTAAGCTTAATCATTTCTAACTTTTGATTTAAAGTGAGAGATGTGAGACTCTTCCTTTCGTATGAACACTTAGAGACTGTTGTAGGGTTATTAATGGTCCTAATTTCAATATTTTTGTGTCTTGGGGAATAGGGAGGGCCGAGGAGAGGGAGAGAAACAGAGTTATGGCTAGTTCGTGGAGCAGTCAGAACACAGAAAGCATTTATCAATTAAGTTAATTGCCTTATATGGGGGCAGTCCTTGGTGCCCCAAAACAAATTAACAATAGTAACATCAAAGACTGCTGATCACAGATCACCATAGCAAGTAAATGGTAATTTAAAAGTTTAAAATATTGTGAGGATTATCAAAATGTGACAGAGACACGAAGTGAGCCAATGCTGTTGGAAAAATGGTACTGATAGACTTGCTTGGTGCAGGGTTGCCACAAACCTTCAATATGTAAAAAATGCAGTGTCTGAGAAGTGTAATAAAGGTATATCTGTACAAGTTTCATTCACTCTGCTTCATCCTCTGTCATTGATTTATTGACTTTGTTTACGGTATCTTTGGCCATACAGAAAGTTTCAACTGTAATGTCTAATTTATCAATCTGTTCTTGCAGGGTTTGTACTTTGTGTGTCTTGTCTAAGAGATTCATCCTTCGCTTGAAGTAATAGTGCTCTTCTTTATTGTTTGTTTATTGTATTTGTTGTTTCAAATTTACTTCTAAAATGTGGGACTTAGAAATTAATTTATAGTATGTTGTGTGAGTTAGGGATATAATTTTCTGCTTTTCAATATGGATAGTCCAATTATCCATTTACTAAACAGTCAATATTTTCTCCACTTACTTTTAATGTCACCTCTATCATACAGAAAGTTGTCTTATATCTGTAGGTGATATTTTCTTTCTGACGTATTTGTTATCCTTGCACTAACACCGCAATTATTTCCATTTTTATAACATCATTAGTATTGGTGAGATCACCACTTGTAAATATCTACCAAAATCTTGCTGGGAATTTGATTGGATTATGTTGAATTTATGGACTGATTTTGGGAGATATGACACTTTTATGGTATCGTCTTCCCATTCATGAAAAATATCTCTCAGTTTATTTAGTTCTGACTTATAGTCATCACAAATTTTTTATAATATCCTCCATAAAATTCTCCTATTATATTTAGCTACATTTATATACAGATTATAACTTTAGTTGCTATTTTTAACAGGATCGCTTTAAAATTTCAATTTCTATTTGACTTTTACAGGTGAATAGAAACACTGTTGATTTTTTTGTATTCCTTTCTTATACATATCAAATCATAAAACTCCCTGAGGGGTTCTAATATTTTGCATTTGTTGTTTTTAATTGTCTATGCAAGCAGTCTAGTCATTATGAAAATTTGTAACTTTTAATAAGAATTATGACTTAGACTTTTTATTTACTTATTGCATTGGCTAGAACCGTCCACTCTATTTAGCCACCAACCATATATGGCTATTGAAATATGTCAGTTAAATTTAAATAAAATTAACTACTCAGTTCCTCAATTGCTATAGAGATATTTCAAGTGTTCCATAGCCACATGTGGCTACTGGCTACCATATTGTACAACATAGAAACAGAACATTTCCAACATCACAGGAAGTTTAGTGGGCAGTCCCAGGCTAGAACCTTCAGTGTAATAAGGAATAGCACATACAAGATTCCTCACTATATTAATTTCATATTGCTGTATAACTAATTATCACAAACTTTGTGGCTTAAAACAGCACAAATTTATTATCTCACAGTTTCTGCAGGTCAGATACCTGAGCACAGAGCACAGCGTGATGGGATTCTCTAATCAGTGTCTTACTAGGCTGATATCAAGTTGTGGACCAGGGGTGCACTTCTCACCAAGATAGTGACATCTTCCAAGCTGACTGGTTCTGGCAGCATTAATTCCTTTGCGATTGTAGGAATGAGGGCCCCAGTTTCCTACCAGCTATTGCCCACGACTACTTTCAGCTACCTGAAGCCACGTGCAGTTCCTTGCCATGTGGCCCTCATGGGCAGTTTACAACATGGATGTCTGATACAGTAGTATTGTATAGTATGAGTTAACCACGATGTGCTTATACATTCTCCTCTGTGGGTTGTTTACAGTTTGGGACTATTATAAATACATCTGTGAACATTCTTATATTAGTCTTTTAAACATATATTTTTATCTAGCTTGGATAAATATGTAGAAATGGAATGTTTAGGTCACAAGGGTATGGATGTTTAATTTCCTTAAGCTTATCAACGGCCAGTTTTTCAAGGTAATGGTACCATTTTATATTCTCATCAGGATTGTATAAAGAAATAATTCCTTTTTAAATCCTTTAAGATTGTTCTATTATTCGTATTGCTTCAAGAATAAATTTTCCTAGTTGTTCAATTTGGGACTACCTTTTATTGCATATATTACACTTATTTTTCTTCTTGTACTTTAAAACTTTAATTTTTATCTCATTTGAGTGGTAGTTATCCCCTCCTCATCTAGCAGTTTTGTAGCCCCTACCTAGCCTCCTGGAGGCCTCATCTTTGAAACAGTTTTTATTGTGACTCTCAGCCCCTGAGAGTCATATACTAATTGAAATGTATCTGGTGTATTTACCAGCTTTGCTAAAGTCTATTTGCGCAACTCTCTCTGCTTTCTTCAGGTTCTTCAGGTAGAAGTTCAAACTTTAGACTGGGCAACAATTTCGACTCTTTTCAGCATCCTTTCCCTGGAGGGCTAGAAGGACAGAAGCCACTGATTCCACCTTCAGTCTGGCTCTGGTCCCCTGACATGTGTGGCCTATTTTCCATTTTATTTAATCAGAAGGAAAAAAAACTCCAGGCCACCTTTTCCTGGGTTCATTTCCAAGAGTCCAGTAAGCACACAGAGTTAGCTGTCAGTCACTGTTCTTTTTATGTTCATTGTATTTCATGTTAATACATTGTCCTTGGAGATGTATAGCTTGCTCTCATACACAGCTATGCCTTTTAAATGTAACTAAACATTTATTTCTATCATTGCTGTTTGTTTGGAGTTGCAAGTAGTTGATTAACGTTTGAAGTCTCAGAATCATCTTGACTGGAATGTCTGTGAAGTTTTTAACTTTAGCTATCGAAATTAATATAATTATGTTCATGATGATTGAAAATGTATATAAGGGAAATACATAATCAACCAAAATCGTCTCATACAAATTTACTTATGTTTACCTGGAAAATTTATTTCCTTATCTTTGTTCTTACTTATGACTCTTTGTATCACTTACACAGAATCATAAATGGAGAACATTGATAAGATAGATATTCTGAAAAAAAAAGATAGATATTTTGTTTTGATTTATTTTTATTAACCAATTTAATGGAATGAAGACTCAGAGTGTGAAATACGTTTTCAATTATTGTTTTCTTACAGCAGTGACGTAATTGCACTTATCCCTTTATATTCGCTTTCCAAAGACCCCTTATAGCCAATAATAAATACTTTCATAACAGTTAGCTATGATTATGATATACAGCCTGTATAGAGGTTAAACCAATGATTTTGATGAAACAGCTATACATTAATCATCTTGTCACAGAGAACCATGATTAATAAATTGCTGTAAATGGTTTACCCTGATGGGTTTCTTAAAATGAAACAGTTATATGAGGTAACAACTGAAATGAACGTTTAAAAGTCCAGAGAGAAAAATTGGTTTACATTTGCTATACAAATATTTCAATACAATCCACTTAAGTTTTATTGATTTCTTGCAACACTGGTATCGTGGGAAAGCCCTTCTAGGTACTATTATCCATTTCAAGAAGGTGAAGGTGAACAAGATTTCAATGGACTGAGAGAACTAGAATTCATTACCTTCATAGCTATTACTACTAGAGACTTCATAACATAAAGTCTAATGGAATACTTTTGAGAAACAAAAAGTCTGGGTGAACAAATAAAGATAAAGAAAGGAGGAAAAGACTGTCCAATTCAGTAAATATTTCCAGCCCTACTGGAAAGTTGAGATGCTGGCTAAACAACTTAAAAATTTCATTTGAGTTTTTTGAAAATATTTGGAGACCAAAATCAAAAATTTTCACTAGAGTCACAGTCTAGTTTAGTAGAAAGGAATATAGTAGAAATAAATGGATTAAGTGCTCTACAATTGAAATAATAAAAATTATTTAAGACCTCGAAAATATTAAAGGTAATGAGTAAATGACAAAAATTCTAGTGGAGAATGCATGGCAGAGATATTAGTCCTCACTAGACATGTGTGAGCACAAGCTTCAGGTATAGCAACTACAGCTTTGGCTCAGGAGTACATTGCTGATGATTCCCCAAATGATGCAAAAGTACAAATTATGGATAACCTACTGGAAGGTGCCTTTATAACTAGCTGGAGCAGAGATCAAAGCAGGATGTTGGGAATTTGGAGAAATCAAGTGTAACACTCTGCTAGTGGGTAGTACTCATGAGAGAAGGTGCATCCTGTGTTCCTGTGTCCCATGGTCAATTCAGTATTGGCCTGCATCAGAGACACAAAGCTTAAAGTAGAAAAAGAATTAAGAAGCTGATGTTACAAGGGAGTGTCAAGTAAGACTTCAAAATAGTAGATGCCCTGAGGGCAAAATTCTAGTTTCTTTGGAAGATGGGTATGTTTCAAATAACACTTAATGAGAGATGATTATACATTAGCAGCCCTTTTTTTGTCTTCTCGAATGGTAGGCAGAGTAGTGGCTCCACAAATAGATTCATGTCCTAATCTCCAAAATCTCAGAATACATTACTTTATATGACAGATGGACTTTTCAGATAAGACTAAGTTAAGCATCTTCAAATGGGAAAATTTTCCTGGATGTATCTGGGTGGGCCCAATATAAGACCCTTACAGGGATCCTCATAAGAGGGAGGCAGGAAAGTCAGACTCAGAGAAGAATGATAGAAAAGCAGATGTCGAAGTGATGCAATCAAGTCAAGCAATGCAGTGGCCTCTTAAAGCTGAAAAAGGCAAGGAACAGGTTCTCTCCTAGGGCTTCCAAAGGAATACAGTCCTGCTGACTCGCTGTAGAATTTTTTTTTTTTTTTTTTTTTTTTGCGGTACGCGGGCCTCTCACTGTTGCGGCCTCTCCCGTTGCAGAGCACAGGCTCCGGACGCGCAGGCCCAGCGGCCATGGCTCACGGGCCCAGCCGCTCCACGGCATGTGGGATTTTCCCGGACCAGGGCGCGACGAACCCGTGTCCCCTGCATCTGCAGGCAGACTCTCAACCACTGCGCCACCAGGGAAGCCCTCGCTGTAGAATATGACCTCCAGAACGATAAGAGAAAAATTTGTGTTGTTTTAAGACATGAAATTTTTGGTAATTTGTTACAGCAACAATAGGAAACTAGCACAAATATGTAGTCATACTTTCCCCAATTGATTTGATCTCACAGATCAAATATTCTACAAACCTAGGACAAATTGATCAGTCTTGTGATGAGGCTGAAAGCCACATTTTGTCTGTCCACCTTTCTTTCTTCATATTCTGCTTTCATCTTAACCAGAGTCTGGGAACTTTATCTTTCCTGTGATAATTTCTCTGGGAGCTAAGATTAACTTTTTCTAATTTTACTATTTGCAGAACCAGCTTTATGATAGTATTATATGCTCTATGAAGAAGTAAAATACATGAGATTCTCTGGAGAGACTGATTGGTTGCATCTACCCTTGCTCTACACAGAGAATCTGAATGAGACCCCTATCCAAAACTAAGAACTAGAAGTTGGTTAGAAACAAACAGCTCCTTACCCTCCTTTAGGTTTTAATAATGTTAGGCTTTTCATATCTTGAACTTTGACAATAATAAAGTGATTACATTTTTGGATTTTAATTTCTGCCTTGATATTTGGTTATGAGAAGGGCATTACCAGTTTCAACTTTGGATCATTTTATGAAACATCAGTTCAATATCAAGGTAACTGATGTTATGAAAAGATCTCTATAAAAAATACAGAGAACTATCTTGGACCATGCATTAGTCTGCTCGAGTTGCCATAGAAAAATACTATGTTCTTAGTGGATTAAACAACAGAAATTTATTTTTTAACAGTTTGGAGGCTGGAAGCACAAGATCAGAGTGCCAGCATGATGAGGCTCTAGAAAGGGCTCTCTTCCTGGCTTATAGATGACCATGTTCTCATCATGTCCTCACACGGCACAGAGAGCACATGAGCAAGCTCTCTGTTGTCTCTTCTTATAAAGGAACTAATACCACATCATGACAATCCCACTCTCATGACACCATCTAAGTACCTCCCAAAGCCTTATCTCCAAATACCATCAGTTTGAGGGTTAGAGCTTCAACACATAAATTTTCAGGGGATACAAACATTCAAACCATATGGTCCATAACAAACCATATGGCGGGGCACTATTTGAATTTGAACTTAGAATAAGGATGAATTTTCAATTTGAGGTACAGTGGGAACATGTATTTACTTTAATTAATACATTTGCCTTAACAATATCAAAGCCTTTTGTGTCAAAAATCTGAACTGTTCAATAATGGGTGCTAGAAAATGCATAAAAGATCAGTGGGTGATATTTGGTGTGAGGGCTACTGAAAGTGGAAACAGGATGTCCACATAAGAGAGCAAAGAGCTTGTCAGGATTATGAGAGAAGTCCTTATTTTTCATTTCTCATGTTTCCCTTTGCGAGGAAGAATTGTCTCTTCACTCCCAGAAGGAAAACCAGGAAAACTTTTTTTAAAAGTCTAGCCTTTTCTTTTCCAAACCTACTGCTCAGATGCTAAGTGAGATTGGGAGAAGGAACTGGATGCCTGCTCATGAGTCTTATCTGAGATCTCTCTTGTTAAAGCAGCTTATCCTCAGAAATTATGCTTTTTCTGCTTATGTGTGATACATTTATTAAGGTACTTTTGGAGGCATATTATTCTGGTAATTTAAGGATTATGAAAGCCTAGTTTTGGCTATAGATCCAAGCCATATTTTCCAGTTCAGCTTTATCAATAATAACTCATTATCTCAGTTTATCTGTGTCTTAGTCCAATCAGGCTGCTACATCAAAAATACCATAGACTGGGTGGCTTAAACAACAAACATTTGTTTTTCACAGTTCTGGAGGCTGGGAAGTCCAAGATCAAAGTGCAGGCAGATTTGGTGTCTGGTGCGAGCCTGCATCCTGGTTCACAGATTATCATCTTCTTGTTATGTTTTCACATGATAAAAGGAGTGAGAGAGCTCTGTGGGGTCTTTTTTATAAGGGGACTAATCCCATTCCTGGAGGTTCCACACTCATGACCTAACTATCTCCCCAAGACCCCAGCTCCTAATACTATCACACTGGGGCTTAGGATTTCCACGTGTGAATTTTGAAGGGACACATTCAATTTGTAACAATCTGGTTCTTTTGCCGCTTTTTCAATTTGTCTAGAAATTATATTGGAGAGAAAAGAATGAATAGTTATCACTCCTAAAACTCGGTTCCTAAAATTTGTAAATCAACAGGTTCTGCTGTAAAGAGAAGAATGTTTTATAATTACACAAATAAAAGCACCAGCCTAATTTTTGCTGAACTGTCTTATGGTGCCATGTTGTTCCTTGCAAGAGTAATAATACTTCATATTTGTTCATCTTTTCCAGTTTTTAAGTTGATTATACATCTTTTCTCCCCTGATCTTTCTAGACCTTGTAATATAAGAAGGCAGGTATTTTGCCTCATTTTATACATGAGGAAATGCAATTTTGGAGACTCTAAAAGTGGCATTGTAAGAACTAGAAAATGATTGAGATGGAAAATGGAACCCACACTTGTAACTCTGAGTTCACTGCCCATTAACTCATTAATAAATTAATTCAATAAACTTGATTGATTGTCAGGCACTGTTTAAAGTCCTACAGATATATTGATGAGCTAGAGAGAAATAATAACTGCTCTTACAGAATGTTTACAGTCCATAAGGAAAAAACAGACCATAACATTTTTTAAGTCAATAAAGTTAAAAATGTGCAATCATAGGACAAGGTTGTCATGAGATCATGACATGAATCAGGATGTCATGAGATCATACAACAGAGAATACCTAAGCCAGCCTATACCTTTGACACTTCTCTAAATAATAGAACTTTAATGCTGAAGATGTATCCAAAGGTCATCACTATTAAACATAAAGGATCAGAGTAGCTACTATTTCTGTCTAACAAAAACTATTACAAAGAAACTCTGATCATTCTTCATTTTTTTCATTCATAAAACTATTCAATACAAAGGATACAAAGATGAATATGACATGGTTTCCATCCTCAAAGAATTCACAACCTTGTGGAAGAGACAGATATGTAAGTGTATAATTGCAACAAAATATGGCACATTTTAAATTAATTTTTGTGCTTTGGAAACATAGAGGAGAGTATGGAAAACTATCTGGGAGTATCCAGAGAGGTATCACTAAGAAAGTAAATTTTGAGCTAGTTCTTGAAAGATATGTAAAAATTGGTCAAGTAAAGATGATGATGAAATATACAGAGACAGAATGTGAAAAGACAATCTACTGTTAGAGTCATGATATATGCAGAAGATGGGAAATGTTTACTTTGCTTTCACTGCTGGATACTTCGAAGGAATATTTAAAGAGGTCCAGAGGTCTATGGGGAGTTATGCTGAGATGAGATTGCAAAGACGATATGATTATAACCTTAACAAGGATGCAACAGGGAGCCATTAAAGCTCTTTAAATATAGGATTATTATGAAGATATTTTAGGATTCTGCATTGTAGGTGGGTTGTAGTAGAAAGACTCGTGCAGGGAGACTAATTAGGAAGCTGTGGCAATAGTTCAGTCAAGAGACAGTGAGGGACTTTACAAAGAAAGTCAATGAGTGTAGATAATAGAGGCAAAATTTAGGACAGTTTCTAGAAGAATTTTCAGCACTTTAGTGCTTGTGATGAAGAGAACTTATGATTAATGCCCAGTTGCTACAAACATTTTAGGTAGAATAGATACTCAGGTATGGGGTTGTGGCTACTGTAATAATTTAATTAAATGAAACCACTGAATATTTAGTGATACCAATAATAGATTTTTCCAGAGAGCAAACTGCATCAGTTCAAAGCTTCTAGAATATATGACTTGGTTGAACTGAAGTTGAACTTCAAGATTTGAAGGAAAAGAAGATATATGGGTTTCAACAATGGAATTACATTGTATCTTTAGAGACTAAATATGGTCTAAGTATAGGAGTTTTGGAGAAAACAAGTGTCTAAAAAATGTAAACAAATAGAATAACTAGTCTTTGGTTAATCTTACTTTAGGGTGACTAGTGTTCTAAATTTAAATATTTTATTTTACTAAGATGAGTACATTCTTTGTTTTTATTAGATAGGATATAAAATTTACACAACTTATGTGTGTAAAGAATGCAGTTTATTGCATTTCTTTTATACTTTATTTTTTTTCAGTTAATCGAATAAGTTGCTATTTTTAGGAAAAATATTTGTACTGTGTGGCCAAAATCAGAAATAACAATTTAAGCACAGAATTGGTGATCCTCACCGTTTTATTTAATCTATTCTGTTGATCTCCTAAAGGTAAAGAACCATCATATGCTTATACTATATAAATATAATGAATTTCTGTAAATTATTTAAAAATAAAATTTAAAAAATTGGATATTAAAGTCACATAAATAATTATTAATAACACAAAATATTGTGACAATTAATGAATATGTAAACAACTTCATGCTAAGATAAAAATTTAAAACTAAAAAGAGTATTTTCATTTGCGTCTCTGTAAAGTGCAAAAATATAATCATATAAACGTAGGGAACTTAGCAAATAGATGACAATAGCTTTTAGAAATAAATTTTCCACTTTCTAAAAATGAAATTACTAAAACAGTTGTAAAATCCTAGTGGTAGATTTTCAACAACATAATCCCATGACCGTTTCCATCTATTTCTAAGAGTGTGGTTTTTAAAGTGACTCATTTTAGTTTAGCAGGAGATATTCGTTGAATCACACATAAATTATCATCAGAAATACCTATCCTATTTTAAGCTCAGGTGAGGTTCAAAAGGAGTGCATGAGAGGGCAGGGGTAAAAATTCACAAGAGAGCAAATCTGCTAAGAGTGCAGCTTCTGGAATCAGAAAGACTCAGGTCCCATGCCTGTTCTAGCACTTTCTGGCTGCGTGGCCTTGAGAATTTAACACTTCATGCCTAATCTCCTATTTGTAGAATGAGCCTACTAATAGTAACTCACAGGAATGTCATGAAAATTAATGATATGAAAGAAGTACATATATTGGTATAGTACCTGGTACCTTGTAGGTGTTCATTAATAGTAGTCAGCAATGCGACTTATAGTATTTTTCTTTTTTTAAATGACAAATAAAGTGGAAGAGAGGCAAAGGAAGAAAAGCACATAAAAATAGCAGTGGAAAAAGATAGATCACCCATGAAAGAGTCAATTATTTTGATAACAGACTTGTCAAAAGCAACAATGAAAGGCAGAAAATAGTAAAATATTTTTGAACTACTGTGAGAAAATAACTGTCTACCTAAAATTAGGTACTCAATAAAAGTATTTTCAAGGACAAGGACAAAATAAAGAATTTTTAGATGAATAAATCTTGAGTGTTTATTGCCAAGGATCTTTCAATAACAGAAATTCTAAAGATTGCTATTTAGGGAGAATGAAAATGATCCCAGAAAGAAGACTGAGGTGGTTAAACATGAAGAACAAACAAACAAAAAATTGTTAATCAGGTACATATATATCTATAAAAAGTCTATATGTGATGATGATGATTATGATGTCTAATTTATAGGGTTAAAATATCAAAAAAAAAGCCTTGATGACAAAATAATGTAAATCCAGTTGCACAGTGTCTACCTGCCTGATAGTGTATGCTTCATTAGATTTCTTCCTGTCTCCGTCTTACTAACTAAATAAAATACTTTTATTCAAAATTCAACATCATTAGTAATTAGGATAACTCAAATCAAAGCCACAATGAGATAATAAGGGATATAATTTTAAAGGTAAATAATAAGTGTTGACAATGATAAATAAAATGTGATATATCCATACAATGGAATATTATTCTGCCAAATAAAGGACTGATGTACTGACATATAGCATTACATGGATGGACCTTGAAAACATTATGCTAAGTCTAAGAAGCCAATTTCAGAAAAAAAGTAGATATTTTATGACTGTATTTATATGAAATACCCAGAATAGGAAACTCTATAAGACAGAATACAGATTAGTGGTTGTTCAGGGCTGGGGAGGTTGGAGGAACTGTGCAGTTTTTGCTAATGAGTGTTTTTTTTTATTAGAGTGGTCAAAATGATCTAAAATTGACTGTAAAAATGGTTGCATAACTCTGAATATAATCACGATCATTGAACTGTACATTTTGAAATGATGAATTATATCATACATGAATTATATGTATGTATTACATTCTCAATAAAGCATACATATATTTAAATATATTAAATTAGTTTTTTCATAAAAATGAAAACAAATTGTCAATGCACTTACAAAATGTTCAATCATACAAAAAGAAACATAAGATAACAATGAAATAATATTTAGCACCAACTAGATAGGCAAAACTTAATAAATCTGATAACAATAAGTGTTGTTGAAAATGGGGGTCAAGTAGAAAGATTACTGCCAGGGGCTGGGAGAAGGGGAGAATGGGGGTTTTGCGTTGAATGGGTACAGAGTTCCAGTTGGAAAACATGAAAAAGTGCTGAAGATGGATGGTGGTGATGGTTGTGATACAATGTGAATGTAATTAATGTTAGAGAACTGTACACTTAAAAATTGTTAAAATGGTAAATTTTGTTATGTATATAATAATAATACATTTTTTAAAAAGCAGAAAAAAAGAAAAGGAAGGAAGGAAGGGGGAAGGAAAGAAGCAAAAGTGAAAATCGATGGAAATTTTTATCCACTGGTGACCACAGTGTATATCAGAAAATAAACTAAAAAGCTGAGAACCAGATTGAGAACCTGGTATGTGGTGTAGAAACCTTCCCCTCCTATTTATATCTTCCCACTTCAGCTCATATGTGGTGGACTCACTGGCTTGTTAAGCACCAGAGTGAATGCTTCGCTGCCTGTAGCTACTGAGGAAAGTTTTCTCTCTTTCTTATTCAAGGAAGAATCACTGAATTGAAATCAGGGACCCATAGACTTATCTCTCTCTGACTTTGTTCTGTGGACTTCGCTGTCCTTAAGCAAGCATGCTTTGTGCCTTCACTTTCTATCCTCATTTATTAAGCTGATTGTGGAAGGTTAATGAGGGGATACAATGCTGATACCCTCATTCAGGTATACAATGCTGATACCCTCATTCTCCACCTACAGGTATCCCTCTCATTGGCCTGAATTGTGCGGTATCAGAGTTGAATAATATTCTAATTCTTGGATTTCTGAGTTGCATCTAGAACTAAAAAGAAGAACAACAACTCTGGTATTAGAGAAATCAAGGAGAGTAACATCGATCTTTCCCTTCCTATTGCAAGAGGACTGACAAAAAATTAGCCATAAATTTCTTTCTGGTTCATCAAGAAAAACATAAAGCAACAAACACGATTCTATTTTGACTGTGAAGTTTAGAGAGAAAGAGAGCAATTTGGCGAAAGTATTGTGCTTTTGTTCCTATGTATTCTCATTATTGACACATTCATTGTGTTGTAAGAAATTGAAATATTTACTTCTTATAATGTTGCTTGGACCCAATACATTTGGAATTAAACAAGAGATTTAAAGAAAAAAATAGCCATTAAATATCTACTAATATCTGTCAGAAGGATATCTCATTAGCGTCAATAAGTTTCTTTTCAAGAGTTTTAGCATATTTCCCGCAGGTGAGGTTTATAGGGTAGTAAAAATACAGATGAAAATAGAAAGTGACCTTGAAATAGTAAAATAAATAAATTAAAAAATTTTTTAAATAAAAGTGAGGCAGTGTTTGAGTTCTAGCTAAAATTCTATCACTAACTAATAATGGGATCTTGGAAAATTTGTTAAAGCTACGTAGGTTGCAAAGTGATCTGTTAGATTGGAAGATATCTAGAGCTACTTCCAGTTTTAATTTCACAGTCTTTACAATTTTGTCAAGTATCCAAGTTGATGCTTTCCACAAAGTTAAAATCTACACCTTAGGAAATAACTGCAAGACTGCCATGTTTTCAATCTATTATTTGGAGCTCTGTAGACAAAACTACAATCATCAAGCAAATTAGTTTATCCTCATTTCTCAAGCAATAAAAATGCTGCTTTGCATAGAATCCATTGTTTCTATACTTCAAAATCATGCTTATGTTTGACTTCCCACTATGACAACACATTCACTATGAATAACTTAGCTTTTTATTCTCTTTCTTCCCAATCTTTCTGATCTAGTCCTTTGTTGTAATAAAGGACTGATCAATAAAAGAATGCTAAGACTGCCTTATATGGTTCATCCCTAAAAAGGGCTTTAGAAAAGAAGTGCATTTAGATTTTTTTCCAGAGTTTTTTATCTCTCGCTGGAGATTGGAAACAGAATTAACTGCGCTCAGTAATATCCTCCATAAGATGTATAGTCCATAGAGTTATGTTTAGTCTAATGACATCCCTCAGGGCTGGAATGAGATTCTCTTCATTTTGGAGTCTCCACTATCTAGCACCAGGCAAAAAACATGACAGATTTTTCTATAAATGTGTGTTGAACCGAATTTAAAGGAAGGGATCAAGGAAAAGAATTAAAAAAAAAAAAAAAACACTTCAAATTAATTGGGCTAGACACTTTGTGAGTGCTTTACAAAAGTTATCCCACAAAGGTTACCAACTTTATGTAGATATTTTCAATAAACACACCGAAGCTGCATTTGTTCGGGGAAAAAGGACCCTATTCTCATGGATTTCATTAATGTGTTAGCGCAAAGTCTCATATCTCTGGCTTGATAAACCAGTTTCCCCTTAGATTCAAGGTTTGGTCCCATGTTCACTCTACCTCATAATCTGCCTGTAACTCAATGTTTTCCATAAGCACTTTGGACTTCATTAGAGGGTAGAAAAATAAAACTTGTAGGTTAATAGAAATGAACGTAGTACATGCATTTAAGAATTATTTGTAAAGTTGTAGAATTCTCAATTTATAAGAACTTGACTTTGCCTTCTTTGAGTGTTAATCGGTAACAATCTTTTTCAAAGGAATCAAAGAATAGATAGTGAAAAATGAGTACGGTTCATTCAATCCCAGCAGCATTTTAAATACTGGCTGAACATACAGCCATGACAGGACCACAGATTTAAGTTAAAAAAAAAAAAAAAAGGCATTGTGAAAATGAAATACTGAATATACCAAAGTTTTATCAGGTTAGTACTTAGTTCCAAGTACATTCTCTTTTGGCCTATAATTTATAGAATCATTTGTGGAATATTTCCTTCAGTTGAAGTGTCAATGTATTCTGCAGGAACTTTCTATACAAAGGGCATCATATTTACACTCCTGAGGATCTACAACAAATATTTATAGAGCGGCTTCTATGTGCTGAGTATTGCTTTAGGGTTAAGCCCTGGAGATAAAGCTTCAACTGCACTTGAGAGCCACACTCTAGTAAACTACACTCAAATAGGGAGATATAAACCTCCGAAAAGTAAAAAAAATGTGTACAATTAAAACTAAAAATAACATAAACAGATAAATAGGATATATTCAAGTAAAAAAATAAACCAAGTCTATGGAAAAAAAATTGATCGATGATTTAGAAAGATAGTGATTAAAAAGGTCTTCTCTGGGCTTCCCTGGTGGCGCAGTGCTTGAGAGTCCGCCTGCCGATGCAGGGGACAAGGGTTCGTGCGCCGGTCCGGGAAGATCCCACATGCCGCGGAGCAGCTGGAGCCATGGCCGCTGAGCCTGCGCGTGCTCCGCAACGGGAGAGGCCACAGCAGTGAGAGGCCCGCGTACCGAAAAAAAAAAAAAAAAAAAGGTCTTCTCTGAAGAGGAGTCAGCCATGTGAAGATCTGGTGAAAAAGCATTCTAGGCAGAGAAAAAACCAAGTGCCAAACCTCAAGTACAGACTAGATTGATCTTGTTTGAAATACAGAAATACCAGTGTTCCTGGAATTTCTCATGTGAGAGGAAGGGAGGTTGGAGATGAAGTCAGTGAAGGAGGCACAGATAAATCAGGTCAGGGACCTCCCCTTTCTAGGCAAAGGGGAGGAAGGTGGATTTTACTTGACTTGAATTACAATGGGAAACCATCGAAGTAGGGTACATTCCAAGCATGGGGGGAGGGGTGAGGAGACTCCAATTGCCCAGGTCCAGCTGGAGGGTAAATCAGTGATCACATCCTCTTGATGTCCTCCCCCAACAATATGATTGTTATTCTGTTTCCAAAACTGAGGCAAGTACTAGCATCACCATGGCCCAAATGTATCAAGGGAAGTATAAAGAATCTCCTTTCTCTGATTTTTATGCTAATATAAGAAACTAACAATCATGTGTGATAGAGTCACAGAGCAGAAGATGCAGACAATAAGCATGTATATTTAACTGAGTACTATATAACTGGCATTTAATCAGGTGCTTTGAATGCATTACCTTATTTAATTTTCACAGTAATCCTGAGTTAGGTATATCTCTTCATTTGGAAAATAAAACAGAGATCAAGCATCTTGACCCAAGGCATACAATCGATACATGTCAGAGCCAGAATTCAAACTGTGTCTGTCTCCGAAGTAAAAACTCTTAACCAGTAAGTCATGCTGTTTCCATGATCATAAAAAGAGAGGTAAAGTGATAGAAAAATGAAAAAAAACAGTCACTAGTATCCCAGAGTGGCTTCGCTACATCTAAAGCATTGACAGAAACTGACTCAAAATTAGCCATACTTTTAAGAGGATAGCAGTTTCTCAAATAAAATTTAATGTAACCTACTTTTGTGTTTGATAATATCAAGTTTCTTTTCTCAGTAAGGTCAAAAGACCTAAAAGATCCTTAGTCCTAATAGACTTAGAGTACCTCTGAGTAATATTTATGAATGCATCAATATAGTGTCAAAGTTTAAAAATTAATCAGCTGGGTTTTTTTTTCACAAAAATACCAAACGACTTACTTATTGCTTTTGCCTAATTATCTGTTCTGTCCTACTGGTTTGACAAAATTGGCCTTTTATTTTGGCATAAGGTAAACAAGTATTAATAACTTATAGGAAATTGGAGCCTCCAAGGCGTATTTCAGAAGCAACAAGTTCTTTTCACTCATTTATAACCAACTGCAGTGGGATATATCCAGCAGGTGAGAGGCCATTACCTACAAGCAGATTAATCACATTAAATATCATGCTTTTATGTACCATTCAAAACATTGCCTGAATAAATCACTTTCAGTATCGGTTAGAAAACAGGTGAACTGTAATAGTTAGCATCTCTAAAATTTTCAGGGATAGCCCTTAGTTTCCTTTCCTCTTGTAGGGATGGTCGAATTCAAACAGACCACAGCTATAAAATAACACTAGAGAAAATTCACAACTAGCACCAGGACTAATATAGTGTTAGTATGGTGAACTAACACTAACCATGAGTATGGTGAATACTAAATATAGGTATGGTGTGACTGCTAGAACCAGAGCTCATAAGTATGTGTAAAAGTCACAGGTCCTCCCTTAAGAAGCTCCCACAAAGTATGAGCTTGTTACCTCTGAAGAAGCCATAGAACCTGATGATAGATGAAAAATCAGTGATCAGAGTTAACATCACCAGTATTGGTACAAACCAATCATATGTGCTTCTTGGTGCAATGCACTGACGATCCAGCATGAGGTCAGTGGTTTTCTTGCCCGAAATTCATAACCTGAACTAGAGAGGAAAACATCAGACAAACCCAAAGTGAAGGAGATTCTACAAAATAACTGGCCTGTACTCTTCAAAAATGTCAAGATCAATAAACACAAAGAAAAGCTGAAGAATTTTTCCTGATTAAATGAGAATAAACAAATACAGTTACTGAGTGCAATGGGTAATCCGATTGAGTCCTGGACCAAGAAAAAAATGAGTATAGAGGACATTATGGGAGAAATTGATGAAATTTGAATAGGGACTGTGGATTAAATATGAAATGATGTAAGATATAGGATGATGTAAGAACATGTTTTTGTTCTGTAAAATTCAACTACTTCTATAGAAGTATTTAAGGTCAAAGGAGCCTGGTGTCTCTAACTTGCTCTGGAATGGTTCAAAAAAAATGTACTTATGTTTTGATTTACATGAATATACATAGTTTTTGTCTTACAAAAATGGGATTAAGTACACTGTTCTGCAATTGGGTGTTTTCACCTGACAAGTATCTCGAAGATATTTTCTTGTTAGGGATACGTAATCTTATTTTATTCCTTTTAATTGTGCCATTGTATTTTATAAGCATTGATGACTAAGTAGTTTTGATTTTTCAATATTATACACAATATATGATTAACCTTTATTATGCCTGTATCTTTATAACCCTGTCCCAGTATTTCCGTGGGATTAGTTACTAGAAGTAGAATTATTAGATCAAATGATATAAGCAATTTAAATCCTGGTAAATGGTACAAGTCACCCTCCAAAAATTTGAATAATTTACCATAGTCTTTAACAGTGTATGAGATTTGCCTTCAGACTCCTCACCACTGGATATTAACCATTTATATTTTATCCAATTTATCTGCATTATTATTGCTTTAATTTGGCTTTTGCAGATTACTGATGAGGTTAAACATTTTTTAATGCATGTATTGGTCATCTGTACTTATTTTCTATAATGTCTGTGCTTATCACTTGCCCATTTTTTTCTTTTGCCATTTTCTTGTTGAATCATAAAGCTTCCTGTGTATTATGATTATTACTCTTTTGTGGCATTTAAACTAAAAAAAAAAAAAAAAAAAAGACTTTCTTCCATACTGTGCTTGTCCTTTACCTTTGTTTACGATGTCTACTAAGAATTTTAAGTTTTGTGTAGTGAATTCTTTATCTTTTATTTATGTATTATTGGTTTGATATCTTGTTTAAGAACTTTTTCCTATCCCTAAAAATAGCCTTCTACATTTTCTTCTATTACTTTAAAAATATTTACATCCTAATCTACTAGTAGTTTTTATATAGTATGAGGTAGTAATTGAAATCAAATTTTGTTTCCAAATAAATGTCCATCCCTATTTCATTTAATGCTTGCTTAATTTTACTTTCCTTACTAACTTGAAATTTAATCTTTTTCATATATTAAATTACCAAATAGATATTGCCTGTTTCTGTTCTCCTTATTCAATATCATCTATGTAATTCTGAAACAATACTGTGTTATTTTAGCTCTGTGATATGTTAAAGTTTATGTCAGAACAATACCCTCCCTCCATTCCCTGTCTTATACATGTGATGTAATAATTAAGAATACAGATTCCAGAGCCAGTCCTGATCATAGCACTTTCTGCCACTGGCATGTCAGTTGAACTTTCTGTACCTCCTATTCCTTAGCTGTAAAATTTGCAAGAGTATAGGATTACTACCATAATTACAGGATTGCTAAGATTATAGCATTATTATTCACTGTGATAAATAAATGAATTAATACATGTAAAATTATTAGATCAGTATTTATCATATAATAAATACCCTATTGATGATGCCTATTACTATTACCCCCTTACATTTTATTTTTGAAAAATATGGTCATTCTTTTGCAATTCTTGCTTCATGTAAACTTCTGCATCAGTTTTCCAATTTCCATAAATATTACCATGTACTTATACTTTGTTAGGGCAGTGAGCACTAGGTTAATTATACCTGAAATCCTTTTTGTGTAGCTTGGTATTACTGACTAATGGAGCCCTGTCTTCATATGAAAGTATAAATAGAGTCAAATATATCACTCCCTTTACTCTGGACTTACTATGGTTAAAGCTGCCCCCTCCGACCACTGACGAACAGCTCCCAGGACGCTGAGGAGAATGGTTTGAAAATCTCTGCTCTGGAATAATTTTTGTCTTACTACACAATCTCTCAACAAATGTATGTTTGTTTCAGTGAACTGTGACTTAGTTACTGTGTTTTATCATCTGAGAGGAGTTGCCATTTGGTGTGCTTCATAAGAAAATCATCTTTAGACGATATTCCAGAATTTGCAATTTCAGAAAAGAAATAAATAAATGACCACCATTCCCATCTGTTCCAAGGCTGCATTTTACTAAAAAGGCATAATAGATTAATGTGCACCATATGAACGAATTTTTGTTTAACCAAATTCAGTAAAGCCTGTTTTTAGGGGTTCTCACTGTAACATATGGTTAGGTGAGATGATATTATAATTATATCCACATCGCTACGGTAAATATGCTAACTGCACTAGTCTTTTTTATAAAATACACTACTGGATTTTGTGGTCCAGTAGGACTGTTATTGGTTGTCTTCTTGATTTAATATAAATAGCTCCCTAAACTATAAGTAATCTAATAAGCTTTTTGTATTTTTATATTTATGTCATCACTTCTGTGAAGCTAAAAATGCAGTTCACTAGTTACTGTCATAACCGTAGTCCACTGAGTACAAGGAATGAAAATAGGCTGCATTTGTTCTATTGTTATACTTTGTTCGACCAAGTGACAGCATGAACTTGCATCTAAAACACAAGTTATTGTATACTGAAGGCCAAAGCATAGGCTGGTTTGGGAGTATGAGCTAATAGTTCAGACATGGGATAACAGTGAATGGCTCTCTGGGTTCCAATGAGTAGGGCAACTTTCCAGTTCATCTGAGAGAAGCACAGTCCAGCATCATCACAGCGATGTAGTCATCTGAGAGTCTTAGTAGCTCTAAAAGAGCACATTGCAGAGACTGTGGCTAGTTAGCCAGTTACTGAATGTTGCACACTGCTTTGCCTGTGTGTTAATAAAAGGGAGCACAGATGGGACTATTGTTTTAGGAGGGTACCAATAGTGGGTATCCTGATGCATTGTGTCATCAAAATATACAATGTCACAGAAAAAAAATGGATGACTTTCAACAGAGGGCTATTATGTTGAGCCATGCTAGGTACTTTGAGCCACTTGTGTAGAAGAGTAAATTTCAATTATTCACCAGAGGTAGTCTCCTAGATGCCTTGTAATTATTGGATAGGTCATTATAAATATGACTCACATAACATGCATTTTGCTATGCAGAGGTGAAAATCAATGGTTTTTAGTTGAACAATAAACAATAACTACAAAAGTTGAACTTAGAGTCTTTAGAATTCACTGAACTCTTTGAGCATTTTCTTTGCTCTAACCTACAGAAACACATCTGCAATATGATTATATCCCCATGTGACACACAAGATAAATGAGTCTTAGAAGTGAATAGATTTGGCCAATATCACAACTAACAGTTTTGGAGCAAAATTTAAATTGGTTTGTCTAATTTCAAAGTCTTTAACCTAACTTGAAAAGAAAGACATAAAATCTTCTTCAGGTTTTGTATTTGAGCTTGAGTCTAGGTACTTTTGTGTTTAATTTTCTAATCCTCAAATATATAGGGGCTTTTTTTGTCTATTTGTTATCAATGTCTAATTTAATAGCATAGTATCCAAGAAATATATTCTGTGTTATATTAATTTTTGAATAAAATTTTGATATGGAAAATTTGATTAATTTTCTATAAAGCTTCAATTGTAGAAAATAATTGAGAACATACAAAAAGATTCAGCTGCAAGGACTTTCTATACATTGTTCTTTATAAACACAAAAATTTTGAGGAAAAATATTGTTACGTGAGTTATGAAAAAAAGCACAAAATAGATCACTCTGTAGTTGTTAAAAATCATGATTCAAAGAAATTTAATAACATGGAAATACATTTTTAAATTAAATAAAAATAATACATTTTCAAAACGCAAATTTAGTATGGTCTCATTGTGCATGTATCTGGAAGGCAAAATTCAGAAATGTTAACATTATTGTTTGGGAAGATTGGGAATGATCTTTATTTTTTTCACTTTTCTGTATTTCTAAAGTTTCTAATATCTATTAGTTTTGTTTTTTTAATATTGCTTTTAAAGCCTTATATTAATATAAACTATACACAGAACTAAAGTTTTAAAGTTCCTTTTGATTTGGTTTACCCTGACGTTTTAGGTCAAAGTAATGCAAATAGGAACTTTCATTGGCCCTGAAGAGAGACAGTTGAAACTTTTGGTTCAAAACACATCATAATTTCTGATATATTTAAAACAGACAACACACACATTTCCAAAAAATTTCTACTCCTACTGCTGAAAGTTGTTTCAATTGGCCAGATATACCCAGCCTGTACTACCCAATTTAATCAGAACTTTGGGTTACTAGAATTGCTTCAATACTACCCCAAAACTTTAAAACAAATGTAGACTTCTATTGTTAATTGATATTGTCTAGCAAACATTAATTGATATTATATCATAAAAATTTAATATAACAATAGAAAATTTTCACAAAGTTCTGCAGAAGTTATATGCTGTAGAAGCCCAGTACAATTTTTCTTGGCATCTCTTCTTACACTGATTAATATTTCTTTTGTGCATCATTATTCTTCTAGAGACCAAATGAACTTAAAATTTATTACTCAGTTTAACTATATTGCTTGTAAGTCAACAAAATTCAAAATAGAGGAAGAAAATTGTACTTACTTGCTAATCAGTCAACATGACAAAATATAAAGATACGTTGACTTAAAATAATATTTTTGACCTGTAATAAAATGCTTGGTAATACTCTAAATAAAACAGAATTTCAGCTTTTAAAGGGCTTCAAACCAGAAGATTATTAAATTTAAAAAAATCATAAAACAGAATGATAGCTTAGATGTCGAGAAATCAGGCATCCTCATAAGCTCTCATTTGGAGTTATAGCCTTTCTGACCCTGGATGTCAACATAGAGAACAGTCAGCTATCAATATGAATAATAGCCCAGGACCGTTAGATGAGAACGAAATAAGCTTTCTTTTAAGGCACTGAAATTTTGGTGTCTATTCAGTCAGCCTGCTAATCATTAATGTAGTCTCCATCTCTCCCCTCATCTACCTTTCTCTCTAGCCTCATCTTTTTAAATTAGGATTACTTGTGGTGTTACTCTATGCCTTTTATTTACTTTCCTGAGAAACTATCTGCCCTCAGTGCCTGGAGACTTATAAAAACTCTCGTCTGTAATATAGCTAATAGAATTTGTCCAAATTTAGAGTAATATTGGCATTTTCCCCCAGCTTCGAAGCTGAAAAATTATTTTTTACATACTTATTTTTATATGGACTTTCCTATTGTTTAATGAAAGAAGACTAAATGCCTGTTCTTACATTGACATACTTTACTAAAACTTTGATTTGGAATTCTTTTTTTCTTCTTTTTATTAGTATTAATTTTTCAGTAATATATGTGAATTAATTATGCAATTTTTAATGAGAAAAGGGGGAAAAAGTTTTGTTACAGTAGGTATTTATCCCACCGCTCATGCACAGTGTTGAATTTAATTAAACTTAAGTTCAGGTATAGACAAAAATTTCTGGCATTCTCAATCTGGCTTTCATTTCTTGGCAAAATCTTCTGCATGGGCCTGTCACAGTCACAAATATTGGCAAGACAGTGTTCATCCAGAGGATGCTCTCTCTTTCTAGTTTTCATCTTCAATTCTCTTTGTCCAGAATTAGGAACTGAAAAGCTACGGCTTACTTCAAAATCTCTCATATGTAACTACTGAAACAATATTCCTGCCCATGGGAGCCAAACTCCCAACTCTGATTTTCCAAAGTCCCTAGATCATTCAAGGTCCATCTCTACTGTTGCCTGCTCTAGGAAGGTTCCGTGACTCCTCAAACAGATGTATTTAACATCTCCATTCATACAATTTTATTTAACACTTGCATGTGGTGCTTTCCAGACCAGGCCTTTTATCAGAGGAATCCTAATCTTTCTGTGCTTCTCGAATTGCAAGCTCCTCGAGGTCAGAGTCTATGTCTTGTTTGTCTTGATATCCTCTATACCCCTTAGACTGTAGAATACATATAAATGATGTTTCCTGAATTTAATTAATTTCCTTGAATTAAACTGAGCAAATATTCAACATAAGTCAATATTTCTGCTGTTTACTACCTGCCCCTGAAACTCTGTTTTCATGACATTTTCAGGTGATAGGATTACTTTCTTCCAAGAGAAAGATAAGATGATAGTGGGCAAGAAGTACTGAAGTCTTAGGTGGAATAAGCAGAAAGAAACTTGTTTCTGAAATCACTAATAGGAATATCTTTAGGAAAAAAAAAAACTTGAACAGCAGTTTTGGTGGCACAAAATCTAGAATTTTTAGATTTAGTTATGTATCAATTAACAAGATTGCTAGGGAGCCTAAGTAGTTTTTCAGACATTATGTCATTAGGAAATATATTCTAAGCTTCAAATACCTGGCTGAAACTGTGTTTCTGGAATAAAATACTTCCTTAGTAACAAATTATTATAGCAAAAAACAGCTGGCACTGTCAGTAGCACAATCTATGAACAATCCTAAGAAGTGTATTCTCTGCAGTTCTCTCAATTTAGTTGATACACCGAGCTATATACAATGATAGATCTTTCTGAGATTTTATGATCCATCTTGAGTAGAAGGTTTTGTAGTGTTGTCAGGCATAAGAGTGATGTGTACTCCACAAATATTTGTTATATCATAGAAAGCTTAAACTTTGGGAGGAAGAATATAACTGTCCTTGTTCTATTTAATCTCACTGAGTCACCATGTTTTGTTCTATATTTCAAGAGCACCTATAACTAACAAGGCAGCACTTTTTTAAAATTACAGTGAAAAATCCAGAAGTGGTATTTCCTAATCTGGACTTTGTTAGTCTATAATTTCCACCATAGGCTTTTTAAAAAAGTAGAGCAAACGGTTACAATCATTTCTGTTATTATTCACTAACTTTCACTCCAACAGAAGGAATTTCTACATTGCCCAAATTTAGAAGGATTTTTGTTTTCAAAAATTGCAATTAAATGTATTATATACATACAATGAAATATTATCCGTCCAATAAAAGAAGTGAAGTTCTGACATATGCTACAACCTCGATGAAATTTGAAAATACTACGCTGAATGAAACAGACCAGACGAAGGACAAACATTGTGTGATTCCACTTACATGTAATAGCTAGAAGAGGGAATTTAATACAAGCAAAAAGTAGATTAGAGGTGAGCTGGAGCTGGGGAGAAGAAGGGAAGGGAGTTATTTAACAGTTACTGCTTAACGGTTACAGAATTTCTATTTGAGCTGACAAAGTTTTGAAAACAGATAGTGACGATGGTTGTACAACATGGCGAATGTGATTAATGCCACTGAATTATACACTTAGAAATGGTTAAAATGTCAAAAATTTTATGTTACATATTTTACCACAATTTAAAAAAAACTGGAAAATTTCAATTAATGAATGGTGGCGTGACCAAAAAAATAGCATAACATTGAATTTTATGCCTGTTACAGCTCTGATTACGCTATAATTTTAAAAGTTCTTCCCCAAATATTGGAGTTAAATTTTTGAAACTGGTGGAAGAATTATCAATTAAAGAAATTAAGAATTTATTTGTAGGGGGTGGAATATGAATAATCTTATTAAACTGTTAAAATACATTTTAAGTATGTACTTATATAACCATAATAAAGAATACTAAATAATTTACAAAATAGAAAATATAAAAAATAAAGGCAGAATGCTAAATAAAAAGGCAATCAGTGATATTTTACTTTTCTTAATTTAATTGATTATTATCCAATATCTCTACTTTGATATTTGATTCCAAGAGAATTCTTTGAAATGATGCCAATAAATTTTTCACGACCATCATGAAAAAGGTAGTAAAGGTAATCAAACACAGCAGAGGGCGAAAAGTAGTTGAGACAAAGCAGTTCTCTCATTGTTCTTCCTCTCACAATATAATGAAAGCATTCAAGATTGTTATAATTGAACTGTGAAAGTTTAATTGTTCAATTATCTGTTTGTGGTTTCAGCCGGTTCATATTCCTTGACCAACCAGTTTTTAGCATGTGAGATGGATGCAGGGCTTCTGAGTGGCCTTTTACTTTTGTAGAAAGTGTGATACCCATGCACAGAGGTCATTCTTTTTCTCATTTACAGGCTACTTTGCAGCCACTTACACATGTGTAGAAAATATTTCAAGTCTTACTTAGAGGTCAATGTTTTTCTTAAATCCCACTACTTTGTTATATAGTCTTAAATTATAGTGTAAAAATTTCAACTATTTTTGTAGTTTTTTCCCATTGATCCCAAAGCTCCTTTCTCTCTTATCACTTGATATAATCAAATCTTTAAGATTTCTTCTAATAGATTCCAAGAATGAGAATTTAACAATTGGAACTACCACTTGGTTCAATGTCACTGAATCTTTTCCAATCAAAAAAAAAAATTGTTTCGGTCACTATAGTGATATTTAATTTTCTTTTTCCACCAGAGAAAACCTGCAAAATCATTTTAAAGCTTCTGCCATTTTGCATGATAAACAGATTATTTTACTTCATACATCAACTCCTTTATTCTCTAAAGAATAAAAAATGGAATAAGTATTTCATCCTTTGGATATAAATTGTGTGTTGATTTCAGTGAGATAAGTGATGTGATTCAGCAGGTGTCTGGGACAATCTCTCTTTAGTCTTTTTTTGTCATAGGACTGGCTTCGTTGTGGGAGAATTGTTTTTGCCCATGTTTTTCTGCCAATCCCAACTAAGTAGAGGAGAGTTATGCAATTTCGATACCCTCATCTATTCTTTTGACTTTTCCTCCTTAATGTTAGCATTCCTCACATCCCACCTGTACCAACAGCACTACTTTGAAGAGTTAAAGTAGAAAAGGAAGGAGAGTTTGAAAGAGAGAAAGCAACACAAAAGTTGACAAAAATATTTGATTTTAGAAGGTGCGAGAAAATTTAAAAATGTATCTCTTCGAGAATAGTCTTAAATTTACAAATAAAAATTTGAGAAGATAGTGCAGATTTTCAATATACAACACCCAGTTTTTCCCATTATCAAAACACTGCATTAGTATGATATTTGTTATAGTTAAAAAGTCAATATTGATACTCTACTATCAGCTAAAGTCCATTGTTTATTCACATTTTTAAGTTTTTATTTAATATCTCTTTTCTGTTCCAGGATCATATTGATGATACCACATTACATTTAGTTGTCATACCTCCTTAGGTTCTTTTTGACTACGACAATTTGTCAGACTTTTCCTGTTTTTAGTGATGCTGACTATTTTGAGTAGTACTGATCAGGTATTTTTGTAAGATGCCTCTCTATTGGATTTTGTTTTATGCTTTTCTCATGATTAGAATTGCATTATAGGTTTAGGGTAGGAAGGTCACAGAGATAAAGTGGCATTTTCATCACATCAGATCAAGAGTACAAGCAATCAACATGATTTATCATTGTTGATGTTGACCTTGATCACTTGCTGAGGTAGTGACTGTCAAATTTCTCCACTATAAAGTTGTTCTATTTTTCCCCTCTTTGGAAGAAAATAAAACTCACAGACTACATTTAAGGGATGAGGAGTTATGCTCTCTCTGCTTGAGGGCAGAGTATGTACATAAATTATTTGGAACTCTTCTACATGGGATATTTGCGTATTTTTCTCATCTATTAAGTTATCCAAACTTTTATTTATATAACTATGTATTCATAGACACTTATTTTATACTTTATTTTATTGCTCAAATTGTTCCAGAATTGGCCATTGGTAGCTCTTTCAGTTGGCTTCTGTGTCCCTTTGATATACCCCATAAACGTATTTGTGCTTTTTATTTTTTACCACTTTGTTACTTTCTGATACTTCAAGATACTATAGGCTCATCTTGTGTATTTCCTGCCCCAATCCTAGAAGCTGGTATTTCCCCAGGGAGCCATGGTTCCAGTCATTGGAGAATGCTATTAAGAAACCAAGATCTGGGCACTAGGTCTACTTGCTACTAAAGGAGTGTCATTCCTTTTAGGCTCTTTGAGCTGCATAAATTAAGCTCTTTCTTTGCGTAAATTAAGCTTTCTTCTTTGGCTGTAAAGTTCTACATGTTTTGACACATGCATAATGTCATGTATCCACCATTATAGTATCATACAGGATAGTTTCACTACCCTAAAAAATCCCTGTACTTTGATTATTCAGTTCTTCTTCTATACTCCCAAACCCCTGGCAACCACTCATCTTTTTACTGTCTCTATAGTTTGTCTTTTTCAGAATGTCATACAATTGTAATCATTATACTTCAGACTGGATTCTTTCAAAGAGCCATATGATTTAAGTTTCTTCCATGTTTTTTCATCATGTGATAACTCATATCTTTTTATTATTGAATACTAATGCATTGTATGGATGTGCTGCAGTCTGTTTATACATTCACCTTGCAGGTTTTTACATATACATAAATTTTTAATCAATTGGGAAAATACCCAGAAGTTCAATTGCTGAATTATATGGTAAAATTATGCTTCCTTTTTTTATTTCTAAATTTTTCTCTCTCCACTAGCCAACTAAATATGGCATTGTGCGATGTTTGTCTCAGGTGATTTCTCCTTTATGGCAATTAGGACTTCATTGACTTTAACGACTATGTTTAAGGTTAAGAAACTTTTGAAAAAAATTTAAATTAGAGATATCTGGTAAGATATGATTGATGAAAGTCATGCTTATTCTATTTTTTCCTATGATAGGGAAGTCTACCAAAATGAATATAAAGAGAAAAGAATATCTACAATGCAACTAGGAAATTGTTACAATTTAAAAAAGTAGTTTCTCTGAAAGTTATTCACTGAACACAATACAGTTTGGACCAAATTAATAAAGTATACCAAGAGATGATATGTATTTATCAAGGTCTTTAACAATTACAGATTTACCTCAATTCAAATAGCAAAGACCTGCAAGACTCAAATAATGATATATTTTTGGAACAAGAAAGAATGATAAGAGAGGTGGACAGGCAAAGGAGAAAACAAAAAAATACCTGAGTGGGCCATTTTCACTATACAGAACAAAACATGTTTAAATGAATATACCTAAAAAGGAACAAAAAAAGTGAAAATGATGAGAAAGAGATGGTAGATATGGGAAAAGCAAAAGGAGATCTAAAATATAGAGAAGAAAACAGAGTAAATGGAGCAGAAAAAAAATTTAAAGATGTAAATGAAGTAAAGGAGAACTGAGTTTGTTAATCAAAAAAAAAATGCTGTTCCAAAAAAAAATTATTTTGACGTTATTGAATATCAAACATGGGTATTAGGTGGAAAACTAACATTCGCATACAAGAAGAATTAAAAATCAGTTTGTATAAGTAAAACTATTTTTAAAAAGAATATCAAGACTGAAACATAACACCGATGTGAATCTACTGGGAAATATATGTATATATATTTCATATTAAAATTAAGGCAACCAAGACATTAATCTAAATAAAGAATTCTGGGATGGAGAATCTTTGTTTTAATCATTTCAGAAAAAAAGGTATTGATAGATATTAATAATGTTAGGATAAAAAAACTAAGAAAATTCAGGTGTTTAGAGGATAGAAGTTGAGAGTATGTGCATACACGTGTTAATATATGCATATTTCAGAATACAGAATAAATCAATACCATCTTAAGTAGGTAAATTTTTTAAAAACCCTCCCCTTCACCCTAGTGGAATGGACTGCAAAGGTGTCAATCACCCAGAAGGCTTCCAGATGTTATCTTTGCTTTGTAAACAACAGTTTTGAACAATCAGTTTCAAGTCTTTGGATGAAACCTCCCCCTGAACAGCTGACAGCTGATCTGAATACTTCTCTATTCCTCACCAAATATTTGCAAGGCCATTCTCCCCCAGTTCTAGAAAAAGTTAGTATTAAGATGATGACAGAGTCCTGTTCCCGGATCAGTGTCCTTTGCAATTTCCCATTGTAGTTTCACTGCATGCCTCTCCAAGGAAAGGTAAGAATGTAAAGGAACAACATGCTTCATCTTACTGTCCCTCTGATTATAAATCTCCCCAATAATACCTATTTTTGTGCCTATACAAGGTGCCCTTGTGACATTTGCCTTTGCCTACCACTCTGCAAGACTGTACCACTCTACAGGACAAATTCATGCTTCAGTTCTCTTGAAAATATTTATATCCCTTTAAGCACCAAAGTTCTATTTGGCATATAACAATTAATTAGGTCATAAATTCACTAGTTACACTTTAGTGTTCTTAATAAGATTTAAGAGGAACCAAATTCTCATCAGCAATACATCCACAAATCACATTTCAGAATGTTACTTCTGAAGGCAATAATTTCAATATTTTATTGATTCTAATTACATGCAATTTGAAGGGCACAATTTTCTATACTGACAATGAGTTCTGGGGGTGCACCAGATCTAGCCCTCAATATCTCATATATGATGTGGGAAAGTGATCATTAACCTGTCATTGAAAGTCATCTATAACTATGATTCATAAAATGAAGAAAAAGTAGAAATATATAAAGTACAAAAGATAAGCATTCTTTAAATGGTAGTAGAAATATAATACAATAGTTTGCCTAAATTTTAAATTTCTTGCAATAAATAATTATGTGTTAGGTAGTGTACATCTGTGCTACTTTAACTAAGAGAACTTACAACACAGTTCTTCAAGCAAAAATGGAAGCTTATTCTCTCATATAACAGCCTCAGGTGGAGAGGCTATCAAAGTAGTTCTCTATGAAGTCATACAAGGATGCAGATTCCATCCTGCTGCTTTGTCATGTCTTCAGTTAGTTTTTATCTACATGATTATAGCAAACTCACACCATAACTTCTGTGTTTCAATTTAAGCCAAGAGTGGAAAAAGAAGCGAATGGTAAGTGGTTTCCTCTAGAGGTTGTGACTGCTTTAGAGGTTGTGACTGCACACATAACTTACCTTCGCATTCCATGAGCCAGAATGAAGTCATGTAGCTACACCTGGCTCCAGGGGAGGCTGGGAAATATAGTCTGTAGCTGGATAGATGCAGCTGAACTTGAACTTGGAGGTTTCTGTTACTGCAGGGAAAAAAAGAACATATACTAGAGACGATTAATCTGTGTGTGTCTGTGTGTATGTGTGTGTGTGTGTGTGCTGAAGATTGCTACCCTGCCTTCTGTGCAGGGAGAAGCAGTAAAAAGGTCTTTTGTATAGATGTTTTCCTGAAAATTTTTAAACAGGCCACTGACAAACAGCCAGAATGCAGGATATGAAATGTTTCACCATGTTTTTCTTGTCTAATTCCAATTATTTTCTTTAAGATCTCTTATTTTAAGCTTCGCTTCCTAGTCCACGTTTCCTGAAGAAAACTCAGCAAAAAGCGGAAAGGGTTTACTCCTCAACCCAAACTGACCTCAAAGAAATGAAACTGCTAGAGTTTGGGTATCCCACCCAAGCACCCCACAACTAACCTTCGCAGCAGTATGCCTTTGTGTAGTAAGCTGTGATGATCCAATGACACTAAAGTTGCATTCATTCATTTACTACTATGCATTCTGAACCCCACCACTTCTTACCCTCCACTGCTACAGTCCTACATCAAGCTATGACTGTCAATCACCAGGGATGCTGCAACTGGTCACCCCACTTCTATCTCTCCTTCTAAGAGGAATTTTCCACGTAGTACCCCCAAATGATTATGAATCGGATCACATCGCCATCCTACTGAAGTTCTCCACTGAAATCCCCATCACAATTAAGATAAATCCCAAATTCTTTACCATGACTCTCCATGTTTTAGCCCAAGCCTACCTCTTAAAACCCCATTTTCTACCACTCTGCTGAACAACTAGACCTCCTGTGTTAACTCTTCCATTGCATAAAGGATGAAATAGATCACAATATTTCCTCTTCTTATGATCAAAGAACTCATTTCTGTGCTTTCATAATTGAAGATTGTAGTAACCCCAACCTTAAGCCCTGTCATAGACCTCCCATTTTTAACATCTGGAGTATTCTCTAGCTGAAAAGAAATAGGTCAGGGACATCAGCCTGGGTTTGAACTTTTAACTAACTAGTGACCAGGAGTCATGTCTACGGCCTTTGAGATAATCACGTTACAGATAGTTACTTTGTTTTCTAACTTCTTCCTCATATTTCTCTTCGTTACTGGGCTCCATTGGAAGTTAAATATTTTCTTATGGAAGAAGCAAAGCTAGGTGCCAATATGCTGTAGAAGGGAAGCATAGAAAATTGTGGACTAGTATAATGAACTCAATCTCTTATGTCTCCACAGGCAGAGCAAGATCTCAGTATGGAGACTGGAGGAGGTTCCACTGAATGTCCTTTACCGCTAATGTAATACATGTGTATTGCTACAGAATAGTTGGTATTTCATAAATGTCACATTGCTTTATTATTTTTATATGTGATTTGAACCCTATTTACCAAGATTACTTTTAAAAATTTCCATGTCAGTAATATTTCTAGGTTGTTTACCACTCTTTTGATTTGGGTTATGCAGGGTCCCAGAAAATGGGGAAGAGCTCTTGTCTTCAATTGGTGGTATCAAGAAAGAGGTCACTCCTCACTTCAGCCTTTGACATAACTTGCCTCCTCGCCAGAACTTTGTACAATCCCAAAGTATAAGACTTCCAACTAGAAAAACCCATATTTTCTCCCAGTGATTTCTTCTTCCAGAGGAGGCAATATATAATGGCTAATAATATAGAACTTGGAATCAGGCTGCCCCAAGATTTGAATCCTGGCACCAGGCAACTTATTGGCTATGTGATCTTAGACATGTCATTTAACCTTTCTTTCTCTCAGTTACCTCATCTATAAACTGAGGATAATAATAATAGCACCTATCTCCAGGTTTTTATGAAGATCAAATAGGATAAAATCCTTGAAGACCTTCTCAGATCTTGCACAGTGTAAGTCCTCAGTAAATGTTAGTTTGTTATTGTTGTTGTGGTGGACATATTCTGAAACCCAGATCAGAGAACCACCCTATCGTGTCTCCTAACCCATCCCCAGGGGGAAAGAGGCTCATGAATTTCCCGGTTAGGTAGGAGGAAAGGTGGAAAGTGAGCTAATGATGCTATAGTTGGAGAAAAAATGATGAAATTAGATTTGCACTGTTATTCTGCAGCCTTTACCTATTAATAAATGACTGTGCTACATTAATCTCTCCCTCTCCTCCAATACTCCCTTTCATGCCCCCCCAACTTTGTCCTCATTGTCTAAGGTCTTTGACCCCTTCCTCAGGTCAGACACACACTACCCCTACCTAAAGGATAGCAGGTCCTAGTCCCTTCTTATATCTTATAAACTGTAATCTCTGCTGCTTTGAGCCATGTCCAGATGCCACCTTCTCTGTTCCTGGAGACTGCAGTGGGAAGGCATTAGGTTGATTCCCATAGGGTGGGAAACAGAAGGACTGAGGGCTGCAACCCTAGCCTCTCTTTAGCCACTGTGAAGATCTGCAGCTAAATTATCTCTCTACAAATATGACTCAAATTATGAGATTCAAATTATTTCTTGAAAATCAGCCAATCTAGTCTACACATTGTATATGTATTTATTCATTCATTATGTAGCATAATGAAAGGCCAACCAAATTGACTAAATTATTTGCATGTTCACCTAGACAAAAGGCACCATGTTCATCTAATTATTTTATCTGGTTATTTTTTAACAATAGTTACAGTTTTATGCCAACATACCCTGGAAAAGGCAATTTCACAGTACTTTATATATGGGTACATGTTACATAGTTCACAGTCCCCAATTTTCTCTCTAGAGGGATTGGTCTGAGGGGCAAGGATGTGACAGGAGAAGGATTACAAAGGGTATATGAAAACAAAAGTGCAGAAATATCCCTATTTTAAACACCAAGTCACCATTTATAAGTTATATGACCTTAATCATGGTTTAATCTCTCTGAGCCTCAGTTTTTCTGGTTCTAAAAATGTGGCTACTTATATTAATTATTTAAAATTAGATCTAAATAAAAGCTATAGGACCTTACGGGAAGATGGCGGAAGGGTAAGACGCGGTGACCACTTTCCGCCCCACAGATACACCAGAAATACATCTACATATGGAACAACTCCTACAGAACACCTACTGAACGCTGACAGAAGACCTCAGACCTCCCAAAAGGCAAGAAAACCCCACGTACCTGGGTAGGGCGAACGAAAAAAGAATAAACAGAGACCAAAGGATAGGGACGGGACCCGCACCAGTGGGAGGGAGCCGTGAAGGACGAAAAGTTTCCACTCACTAGGAAGCCCCTTCTCGGGCGGAGACTGCGGGTGGCGGAGGCGGGAAGCTTCGGAGCCGCGGAGGAGAGCACAGCCACAGGGGTGCGGAGGGCAAAGCGGAGAGATTTCCGCACAGAGGATCGGTGCCGACCAGCACTCACCAGCCCGAGAGGCTTGTCTGCTCACCTTCCGGGGCGGGTGGGGCTGGGAGCTGGGGCTGGGAGCTGAGGCTCGGGCTTTGGTCGGAGCGCCGGGAGAGGACTGGGGTTGGCGGCATGAACACAGCCTGCAAGGGGTTAGTGCGCCACGGCTAGCCAGGAGGGAGTCCGGGGAAAAGTCTGGACCTGACGAAGAGGCAAGAGACTTTTTCTTACCTCTTTGTTTCCTGGTGCACGAGGAGAGGGGATTAAGAGGACTGCTTAAAGGAGCTCCAGAGACGGGCGCGAGCCGCGGCTAAAGCGCGGACCCCGGAGACAGGCATGACACTAAGGCTGCTGCTGCCGCCACCAAGAAGCCTGTGTACGAGCACAGGTAACTATCCACACCCCCCTTACGGGGAGCCCGTGCAGCCAGCCACTGCCAGGGTCCCGGGATCCAGGGACAACCCCCCCCGTCACCCCCCGCCCCCCCCCGTCACCCCCCGCCCCCTCCCCCCCCCGTGAGAACGCACAGCACGCCTCAGGCTGGTGCAACGTCACGCCGGCCTCGGGCCGCAGGCTCGCCCCGAATAACGTGCCCCTCCCTCCCCCCCGGCTTGAGAGCGGCTCCTTTAACCCCGTCCTGTCTGAGCGAAGAACAGAAGCCCTCCGGCGACCTACACGTAGAGGCGGGGCCAAATCCAAAGCTGAGCCCCTGGGAGCTGTGAGAACAAAGAAGAGGAAGGGAAATCTCTCCCAGCAGCCTCAGAAGCAGCGGATTAAAGCTCCACAATCAACTTGATGTACCCTGCATCTGTGGAATACGTGAATAGACACGAATCATCCCAAATTGAGGAGGTGGACTTTGAGAGCAAGATTTATGATTTTTTCCCCTTTTCCTCTTTTTGTGAGTGTGTATGTGTATGCTTCTGTGTGAGATTTTGTCTGTATAGCTTTGCTGTCACCATTTGTCCTAGGGTTCTATCCGTCCGTTTTTTTTTTTTATTTTTTCCTTTTTTTCTTAATAATTATTTTTTATTTTAATAACTTTATTATATTTTATCTTCCTTTATTTTATTTTACTTTATCTTCTTTCTTTCGTTTTTTCCTTCCTTCCATCCTTCCTCCCTCCTTCCTTCCTTCCTTTCTTTCTTTCTTTCTTTCTACTTCTACTAATTCTTTCTTTCTACTTTTTCTCCCTTTTATTCTGAGCCATGTGGATGATAGTCTCTTGGTGCTGCAGCCAGGAATCTCTGCTGTGCCTCTGAGGTGGGAGAGCCAACTTCAGGACACTGGTCCACAAGAGACCTCCCAGCTCCACATAATATCAAACGGCGAAAATCTCCCAGAGATCTCCATCTCAACACCAGCACCCAGCTTCACTCAACGACCAGCAAGCTACAGTGCTGGACATCCTATGCCAAACAACTAGCAAGACAGGAACACAACCCCACCCATTAGCAGAGAGGCTGCGTAAAATCATAATAAGTCCACAGACACCCCAAAACACACCACCAAACGTGGACCTGCCCACCAGAAAGACAAGATCCAGCCTCATCCACCAGAACACAGGCACTAGTCCCCTCCACCAGGAAGCCTACACAACCCATTGAAACAATGGGGACAGACGCCAAAAACAATGGGGACAGACGCCAAAAACAATGGGAACTATGAACCTGCAGCCTGCAAAAAGGAGACCCCAAACACAGTAAGATAAGCAAAATGAGAAGACAGAAAAACACACAGCAGATGAAGGAGCAAGATAAAAACCCACCAGACCTAACAAATAAAGAGGAAATAGGCAGTCTACCTGAAAAAGAATTCAGAATAATGATAGTAAAGATGATCCAAAATCCTGGAAATAGAATAGACAAAATGCAAGAAACATTTAACAAGGACCTAGAAGAACTAAAGATGAAACAAACAATGAGAACAACACAGTAAATGAAATGAAAAATACTCTAGATGTGATCAATAGCAGAATAACTGAGGCAGAAGAATGGATAAGTTACCTGGAAGATAAAATAGTGGACATAACTACTGCAGAGCAGAATAAAGAAAAAAGAATGAAAAGAACTGAGGACAGTCTCAGAGACCCCTGGGACAACATTAAACACACCCACATTCGAATTATAGGGGTTCCAGAAGAAGAAGAGAAAAAGAAAGGGACTGAGAAAATATTTGAAGAGATTATAGTTGAAAACTTCCCTAATATGGGAAAGGAAATAGTTAATCAAGTCCAGGAAGCACAGAGAGTCCCATACAAGATAAATCCAAGGAGAAATACACCAAGACACATATTAATCAAACTGTCAAAAATTAAATACAAAGAAAACATATTAAAACAGCAAGGGAAAAACAACAAATAACACACAAGGGAATCCCCATAAGGTTAACAGCTGATCTTTCAGCAGAAACTCTGCAAGCCAGAAGGGACTGGCAGGACATATTTAAAGTGATGAAGGAGAAAAACCTGCAACCAAGATTACCCAGCAAGGATCTCATTCAGATTTGATGGAGAAATTAAAACCTTTACAGACAAGCAAAAGCTGAGAGAGTTCAGCACCACCAAACCATCTTTACAACAATTGCTAAAGGAACTTCTCTAGGTAAGAAACACAGAAGGAAAAGACCTACAATAATGAACCAAAAACAATTAAGAAAATGCGAAAAGGAAGATACATATCGATAATTACCTTAAATGTAAATGAACTAAATGCTCCCACCAAAAGACACAGATTAGCTGAGTGGATACAAAAACAAGACCCATATATTTGCTGTCTACAAGAGACCCACTTCAGACCTAGAGACACCTACAGACTGAAAGTAAGGGGATGGAAAAAGATATTCCATGCAAATAGCAACCAAAAGAAAGCTGGAGTAGCAATTTTCATATCAGACAAAATCGACTTTAAAATAAAGAACATTAGAAGAGACAAAGAAGGACACTACATAATGATCAAGGGATCGATCCAAGAAGAAGATATAACAATTGTAAATATTTATGCACCCAACATAGGAGCACCTCAATACATAAGGCAAATACTAACAGCCATAAAAGGGGAAATCGACAGTAACACATTCATACTAGGGGACTTTAACACCCCACTTTCACTAATGGACAGATCATCCAAAATTAAAATAAATAAGGAAACACAAGCTTTAAATGGTACATTAAACAAGATGGACCAAATTGATATTTATTGGACATTCCACCCAAAAACAACAGAATACACATTTTTCTCAAGTGCTCAAGGAACATTCTCCAGGATAGATCATATCTTGGGTCACAAATCAAGCCTTGGTAAATTTAAGAAAATTGTAATTGTATCAGGTATCTTTTCCAACCACAATGCTATGAGACTAGATATCAATTACAGGAAAAGATCTGTAAAAAATACAAACACATGGAGGCTAAACAATACACTACTTAATAACGAAGTGATCACTGAAGAAGTCAAAGTGGAAATAAAAAACTACCTAGAAACAAATGACAATGGAGACACGATGACCCAAAATCTATGGGATGCAGCAAAAGCACTTCTAAGAGGGAAGTTTATTGCAATACAGTCCTACCTTAAGAAACAGGAAACATCTCGAATAAACAACCTAACCTTGCACCTAAAGCAATTAGAGAAAGAAGAACAAAAAAACCCCCAAATTTAGCAGAAGGAAAGAAATCATAAAAATCAGATCAGAAATAAATGAAAAAGAAATGAAGGAAATGATAGCAAAGATCAATAAAACTAAAAGCTGGTTCTTTGAGAAGATAAACACAATTGATAAACCATTAGCCATACTCATCAAGAAAAAAAGGGAGAAGACTCAAATCAATAGAATTAGAAATGAAAAAGGAGAAGTAACAACTGACACTGCAGAAATACAAAAGATCATGAGAGATTACTACAAGCAACTCTATGCCAATAAGATGGACAACCTGGAAGAAATGGACAAATTCTTAGAAATGCACAACCTGCCAAGTCTGAATCAGGAAGAAATAGAAAATATGAACAGACCAATCACAAGCACTGAAATTGAAACTGTGATTTAAAATCTTCCAACAATCAAAAGCTCAGGACCAGATGGCTTCACAGGCGAATTCTGGCAAACATTTAGAGAAGAGCTAACACCTATCCTTCTCAAACTCTTCCAAAATATAGCAGAGGGAGGAACACTCCCAAACTCATTCTACAAGGCCACCATCACCCTGATACCAAAACCAGACAAAGATGTCACAAAGAAAGAAAACTACAGGCCAATATCACTGATGAACATAGATGCAAAAATCCTCAACAAAATACTAGCAAACAGAATCCAACAGGAATGCAAGCATTCTTCAATATACGCAAATCAATCAGTGTGATACACCATATTAACAAACTGAAGGAGAAAAACCATATAATCATCTCAATAGATGCAGAGAAAGCTTTCAACAAAATTCAACACCATTTATGATAAAAACCCTGCAGAAAGTAGGCATAGAGGGAACTTTCCTCAACATAATAAAGGCCATATATGACAAACCCACAGCCGACATCATCCTCAGTGCTGAAAAACTGAAAGCATTTCCACTAAGATCAGGAACAAGACAAGGTTGCCCACTCTCACCACTCTTATTCAACATAGTTTTGGAAGTTTTAGCCACAGCAATCAGAGAAGAAAAGGAAGTAAAAGGAATCCAAATCAGAAAAGAAGTAAAGCTGTCTCTGTCTGCAGACGACATGATGCTATACATAGAGAATACTAAAGATGCTACAAGAAAACTACTAGAGCTAATCAATGAATTTGGTGAAGTATCAGGATACAAAATTAATGCACAGAAATCTCTGGCATTCCTATACACTAATGATGAAAAATCTGAAAGTGAAATCAAGAAAACTCTCCCATTTACCATTGCAACAAAAAGAATAAAATATCTAGGAATAAACCTACCTAAGGAGACAAAAGACCTGTATGCAGAAAATTATAAGACACTGATGAAAGAAATTAAAGATGATACAAATAGATGGAGAGATATACCATGTTCTTGTATTGGAGGAATCAACATTGTGAAAATGACTCTACTACCCAAAGCAATCTACAGATTCAATGCAATCCCTATCAAACTACCACTGGTATTTTTCAGAGAACTAGAACAAAAAAGTTCACAATTTGTGTGGAAACACAAAAGACCCCGAATAGCCAAAGCAATCTTAAGAACGAAAAACAGAGCTGGAGGAATCAGGCTCTCTGACTTCAGACTATAATACAAAGCTACAGTAATCAAGACAGTACGGTACTGGCACAAAAACCCCAGCGATAAACCCACGCACATATGGTCACCTTATCTTTGATAAAGGAGGCAGGAATGTACAGTGGAGAAAGGACAGCCTCTTCAATAAGTGGTGCTGGAAAAACTGGACAGGTACATGTAAAAGTATGAAATTAGATCACTCCCTAACACCATACACAAAAATAAGCTCAAAATGGATTAAAGACCTAAATGTAAGGCCAGAAGCTATCAAACTCTTAGAGGAAAACATAGGCAGAGCACTCTATGACATAAATCACAGCAAGATCCTTTTTGACCCACCTCCTAGAGAAATGGAAATAAAAACAAAAATAAACAAATGGGACCTAATGAAACTTCAAAGCTTTTGCACAGCAAAGGAAACCATAAACAAGACCAAAAGATAACCCTCAGAATGGGAGAAAGTATTTTCAAATTAAGCAACTGACAAAGGATTAATCTCCAAAATTTATAAGCAGTTCATGCAGCTCAATAACAAAAACACAAACAACCCAATCCAAAAATGGGCAGAAGACCTAAACAGACATTTCTCCAAAGAAGATATACAGACTGCCAACAAACACATGAAAGAACGCTCAACGTCATTAATCATTAGAGAAATGCAAATCAAAACAACAATGAGATATCATCTCACACCAGTCAGAATGGCCATCATCAAAAAATCTAGAAACAATAAATGCTGGAGAGGGTGTGGAGAAAAGGGAACCCTCTTGCACTGTTGGTGGGAATTTAAATTGATACAGCCACTGTGGAAAACAGTATGGAGGTTCCTTAGAAAACTACAAATAGAACTACCATATGACCCAGCAATCCCACTACTGGGCTATACCCTGAGAAAACCGTAATTTAAAGAGTCATGTACCAAATGTTCATTGCAGCTCTATTTACAATAGCCTGGAAATGGAAACAACCTAAGTTTCCATCATCGGATGAATGGATAAAGAAGATGTGGCACATATATACAATGGAATATTACTCAGCCATAAAAAGAAACGAAATTGAGCTATTTGTAATGCGGTGGATAGACCTAGAGTCTGTCCTACAGAGTGAAGTAAGTCAGAAAGAGAAAGACAAATACCGTACGCTAACACATACATATGGAATTTAAGAAAAAAAATGTCATGAAGAACCTAGGGGTAAGACAGGAATAAAGACACAGACCTACTAGAGAATGGACTTGAGGATATGGGGAGGGGGAAGGGTAAGCTGTGACAAAGCGAGAGAGAGGCATGGACATATATACACTACCAAACTTAAGGTAGATAGCTAGTGGGAAGCAGCTGCATAGCACAGGGAGATCAGCTTGGTGCTTCGTGACCAGCTAGATGGGTGGGATAGGGAGGCTGGAAGGGAAGAAGACGCAAGAGGGAAGAGATATGGGAACAAATGTATATGCATAATTGATTCACTTTGTTATAAAGCAGAAACTAACACACCGTGGTAAAGCAATTATACTCCAATAAAGATGTAAAAAAAATAAATAAAAATAAATAAATAAGAAGCTTTGGTATAAACTCCAAAAAAAAACTATACCCAGGAGTAAGTTAGACTTCAGAGTATCCATTTTAATCTTGGTAATCTAGATCAGAAAACACTGGTTAAATTCTAAAGTCAAAATTAGGTATATTATTACTTTCCTCCCAACCAAACAAAGCAGTTGGAATAGTATTAATACTTTCCATACAGGACAAGAGAAGCAGGCAGCCCTCAGAAGAGGCTGTATCCTACACATGCTGAGTTCTTCTAGTTTCACTACTTATATATATATGATTTTTCTTTCCATAAAGAAATGTGAGTGAAAGGACAGGATGGAAGTGAGACCAGCAACTTTCCCTCCAATATTGTTTTCTCCTGGAAAGAGTAGCTACTCAGCTGTAAAGAAAATTGTCAAGTGAAAGACAAGAACTACTCTCCAATGTCAAGTTCATTGGATACTTCTAAAGACTAAAGAAGATAGCAGTAAATGTTTAGCAGAGCACTGGTAATACAAAGGAAGCTCAGTATATTATGAGTTTTGTCACTGTGTTGTTGTTACAGTAAAGTCTAAGTCTGAAATGAAGTTGGCCAAGAATTTATTTTAATATACAGGGCCTGTTGCTTCCCTAATGTAGTAAATACAACTTTGTTGATCTACCCAAACCATGTTGTAGTCCCTCCACCCTATCCCCATCACTAGCTTCATGTAGCTTTAAATTTAATTTTAGTCAATTTCTGACCTTCTAGAGGAGAACATAATTCACTCTTCCAGTGCCCTACTTTCTCGAATCCTATAGATTTTAGCTACTTAAAAGTTCTACTAAATACAGTTTTAAGCTAAACTTAGTCTTCATTTAATGTAGGAGACATAAAACAAATATTCATTATTTAGGAAGAGCCTTGGAGTTAATTTAATTTAATTCTACTGTATATTCTTCAGTTTGTATACCCTTTTCTTTTACAGTGATAATATATTTCTGACTCTAGAAATATATATTCATTAAAAACATTTTTCTCTGTGAATATCTCATTTTACCTTGTCAGAACCACAAACCACATTTTTGAAATTAGTTAACAAGAGGTCACCATCACCTCCACCAGTCAACCCAACACTCACTCCCACAAATATCATACTTATAAATGACAATGTTTTTCTAGAGTGTTACAGTCATTCATGTAGAGAAAGTAGGTTACTCATAGGAAAAATTATTTAAAATTTTAAGCACGAGTTTCATAGCTGGAAAATAATCTTTAAACTGTAAACTTCTCAATTTTTAGCAAAGAATTATTGAAATACCTTTATCAAGTTCATATCCATTTATTGTTCCATGCTACAAATATTTCTAGAGTACTTCCTCTGCTATTTATTAGAGATAGAGCATTAAAAATGTGCCTAAAAATTTGTTTTTCCTCTGGAGTCCTCACAATTTCATAAGGGAGATAACAACTTATTTACACTACGAGGAAGGCAGTGATTAGTAGTAAGATAGAGTTGTGAAAAAAGTAACATGGGAACACAGAGCAAAGAGCTATTAGTTCTACCTTTGGGGACTGGGTAATATTTACAAAGATGCCATCTGAATTGGTCATTTCAATTGTTGCTCTTCAGTGTCTACTTCTGATGTCAGCATTTTTTAAAACTTTGCCCTACTTATCTTTTCTGTGTTTTCATATTTACACCTACGGCTATGTGTTCACTTTGAGGATTTCACAAGAAAAATGGTCTCAGGACTCCCAATTGTGCCTCTTGGAAACCTGAGATTTTATGAAGTTGTTTCAAGAATTCTACAACTGTTTGACTCAAGTAGATATTAAATCTCTTATATATTAAGAAACTCTACTAAGAAGTAACCTATCCAAATTTATTATATACTGTAAGCACATTAATTTTTCAGGCAGGTTATATTATATTTTTCTCAAATATTGAAATAGGGGCTCTTTTGCTATCTCTGTGTGTATATCTGAAAATACATGCCTATTGTCATTGGTTAGAAAAATTGCATTACTGCCCGTTTTTTAATTAATGACTGCCTTCAAGAGTGAATAAGTGCACTGTTAGAATACATACACCCAATTCTTTCTAAAATAATAGACAAGACTCAGACAATGCTCTTACGATGGTGTAAAAGATGCACAAAAAATAAATAAATGAAATTATAACAATATGGTATAATAGATAATTTTAATGCTTATGGTCTAATTTTAATATTACAGCTAAATATACCTAAAATATAAGTAGAGATGTTTGCTAGCTATTGGTTAGAAACTAGAAATCATTTTCTGAGTAGAAACACAGAATTTATGAATAAATTTGATTACGATAATTATATTGATAAGGATCAGCATGACAAAACAATTTGAAATATACTAGACTCAACTGATTTTTCAAGTAACTTCTAACACACTCACTGTAGTGTTTGGTATTTATTAGAGCCATTCAGAAATCAAAAATAAGCAATGAAAGCACAGTCAAAAATTGTGAAAATCAACTTTTTAAAAACTTTAGAAATTAACCAAAGGCTTGCACCAATCTGGTGAGCAGTTGTTAAAGAACAAAAAGGGTTGAATCTCCATAAGAAGAGTTTTGCCCCATTTCAACTTCTCCTATTCCAAATTCCCTCTCCAGCTTTGCAGTAGCCTTGAAACCAACAGCTTTGTAACCTTACTAGCTGTGAAAATCAGCAGCCTAGCAGCCACTAGAGGAGGTAAATTGGGTAGGAACTCCACCAAGAATCCCATGCCAAGAGAATTTTTGGTGATTTGATCTGTCTGGCAGCTACCTCAAAAAGTTTCAATCACAGAGATTTTCTTTATTTGGCCTGACTCAGTGCTCACACTAACATGGTGGGAAGTATCTTCACCCCAGGGTATTTGTCAAAAACGAATCACATCACATCACATTTGCCTGAAGCAGTGATACAATTTGGGGCAAGCAAGAAGCTGGACAAAAAATTAAAACTGATATCTGGGAATTGATATGTTCATAGTGACGTTTTAATAGCTTCAATATATTCCTGGGGATCAAAAAGGATCTAAATATGTAGAGAACAAACTTACAGTTACCAAGGGACGAATTGGGAGATTGGGATTGACATATATACACTATTATGTATAAAATAGATAACTAATAAGAACATATTGTATAGCAGAGGGAACTCTATTCAATGATCTGTGGTGACCTAAATGGGAAGGAAAACTAAAAAAGAGGGGATATATGTATACATATAACTGATTCACTTTGCAGCAGAAACTAACACAATATTCTAAAGCAACTACACTCCAATAGAAAAGAAAGAAAGAAAGAAAGAAAGAAAGGAAGGAAGGATTTAAATAAACATAAATTAATATATATTACATAGTCTCTCATAAAGCATAATGCTAAAAAAAAAGACAAAAAGAAAATTTACATGAATAAGAGATACAAATGTTAAGGAAAATACAGATATAAGCAAGGGCAAATTATACACAGATTTTCTGGTGGTTGAGATGTCACTGAATTCATGGCATTGGTGCTTAACCAATGTTAACAGTTAAACCACAGTTTCCTCCCTCTATTTTCTCCCTACTTCTCCCTTGCAAGGTCAAGGGTGAAACGATGCCACATTAAGTAGCTAGAGATTGCATGGTCATAAAGCCACCACTTCTCATTTTGTCAGTTGTATACCATGAGTTAATTGATTAATTAATTAAGACACAGATATTTTCCAGCAGATTACATCACAACCATCAGACAACAGCCTACATATGAAAAGAGACAATATTCTCGATAAAAGAAAAATTTATTCTTATGGAAATGATAACATCATAATCTGAAAAAAACTTTAAATACCCATATATACTTCTACACAGAGATAAAGTATGTAATTATTTCTATGAAGCAAGAATAGTAAGTGATGTAACAAGCACAAGTGGCTATAATCAAGAAGAGGCAATTTTGCAAAAGAACCAAAAATTTTGCAAAGAACCAAATCAAGACCCTGTTAATGGGAAACATAATTATTGAAATAAACAATAACAAAACATTTCAATAGATAGGATAAATAGATGGCCAGATTTGTTTACATGGAAAATTGGCAAACTAGAAATTAAATTAAGAAACAATTTCAAATGACAGCAAGGATAAAAAGAGATTAAAAGTTTGAAAGAAGTCTGAGAGAAAATAGAGGCTAGATTCAAATGTTTCAACATTTGTTGTTTTGGGGGTCTCAATACCACACAAGTTTGATTCACAGAATTCCAAAAATGTTTTACTCCTGGCTAAGGCTTATTACAGCAAACAGATACAGAGTAGAAGTAATATGAAAAATATATGCATTGGACGTAGTCCAGAGAGATCAGGTGTAATTTATTGAGTCTTTCTATGTCTCAGCACAGGATGTGCTTTGTGGTGAACCACAGTAACCTGTGTGAAATATCTCTGCTCAAGGAAATCTACTCAAGTCTTCAATATCTGAGGATTTTAGGGGCCTGTCACATAGGCATATCCTTCTAAGTAACCAATCATGATAACTGAAACCTAGGATCCCAACAATGAAACCAGGTACACATCTCCAATCTTGATTTTTGTGTAAAGCAATCCTGATGAGGTAGAATAGCATAGTCCACTCCTCTAGGTGTGTAAAGGAATACCTTTAATCATTAACTTGAAAAGCTTTCTGAGGGCTGCATTCAAAGAAATTGTGGGTCAATCATAGAACCAGGTTTACATGGAGACATATGAAAACTGAGCAATCAGAGACGTTATATTAACTCTTTCTTCACATTTGTCTAAGACAATTCAGAAGAAGAAAATGGAAAAAATAGACAGGAAAGTGTTCTAAAAATTGTTGGTAATAATTTTCTAGAACCAAAGATTTAATTACTTTTGGATGGGAAAAGACTACCAAGTATCAAACAGTATAAAACATTAAAGTGACACTTCTGAAAAGAACAAATAGAAATAAATAAATATTCCTACAAGTAAACAACGAGAAAAGAGAGATTGCTTAAAGATAAAGAAAGGTTAGACTAACACGCTAGTGTTAGTATTGGAAACAAGACATCAATAGATCATTAACATTCTGAGGAATGTAACAGTCAGCCTAGAATAATAAATTATAATAACTTTCCATAATTCAAGAGCAGAAATAAGGTAAATATCCTTTCAGCTATACAAGGCCGTTGAAATGGTATATATATATATATATATATATATATATATATATAGTTTATATTACATATAATAATAAATAGCATATATTATATAAAAATATATAACCATTATATATATAACTACTATTATACATATTAATTATATATAACATATAAAATTATATAAAAACTACATTATATATATATCTCAATGACTCATATATCTGAAAGTATTTTTTATCTTTGCTCTTGAATATATACATATTTTGAATATATATATACACATTTAGAAATTAGTACCCACAGATTCCTTCAGCAAGGACTTTGAAAACAGTAGTATAATAAATAAAAATGGAAAAAAGGAATGAATAAAGGTACTGAAATGATTTAGTAATAATTTAGAACTAAATTCCAAGATAATGGGCCAAGAAGTGAGTTGGATTAAAATGGGGTCTTGAAGTAGTTAAAATGATAGTCATGTTGTCTTCTTCAGGGGTAGAATATTACCAATGATCAATTTTTGTAATTGATATAGCAATTAATTTGACATCAAAGATGTTGATGTCAAAAACTTGAGGATAGACTAGAATAGAAATAAATATAGGAATAGAAATAAAACTAGAATAGAAATAAACATAGGAATAAAAAGAAATAAAATGAAAAGGAAAATAAATGCTAAACCAATAAAAAATGGAACAAAAGTAATTTAAAAGGAAAAAATAGAAAAAAGGAATAAGCATAGTAAAATATGTTGATCCATAGATAACATACTTCATGAAAATAAAGTTAAACTCATCTACTAAAAAGAACTTTCATGGTATCTTACAAAAGACATTCTGAATATATGTCTCTTATAAGACACCTGTGAAGCAAAAACTCAGAATATTATGCACACACACACACACACACAATAAGGTATAGTAGCCCCAAATTAGCAAAAACAAAGTTAGTAACAATCTAAATATTTTAAAAAGTAGAATTCAATAGGGGAAAAAAGCTATGAAAAGACAGGAAAGAATCTTAAATACGTATTACTAAGTGAAAGGAGCCAATCTGAAAAGGCTACATATACTGTGTGATTCCAACTATATGATATTCTGGAAAAGGCAAAACTATGGAGGAAGTGAAAAAAATCAGTGGCTGCCAGGGGTTAGGGAAGAGGGAGGGATAAATAGGTGGAGCACAGGAGTTTTAGGGCAGTGAAACTACTCTGTATGATATTCCAGTGATGGACATATGTCATTATATATCTGTCAAACGTACAGAATGTACAACACCAAGACTGAACTCTAACGTGAACTATAGACTTAGGGCAATGCTGCTTCAACATAAGTTCATCATTTGGAACAAATGTACCACTCTTGTGCAGAATGTAAATATTGAGAGAGATTGTGTGTAAAAAGGGAACACAAGTATATGGGAACTCTCTGTACCTTCTGTTCAATTTTGCTGAACCTAAAACTTTTCTAAAAAATAAAGTCTAAAAAAAAAGAGAGAGAAAGAAAGAGAGAGAATGCACTCATATATTAGCATTATAATTCAAAATTATTTTTAAATGGATAATTTTCAGTACACTCAGAATTTGCAAATTGGTTTTAATGCTTAACAGTATTTTCATAATAATACAAAAAGAACACAGGACCTAAAAATTAATAATGAAAACCCTGAGAAGAAGGGACAAAAGATGAGAACACAACATTAATAAATCAGCACAAGTTTGTTATTCAAGAAAATGAAAACAAGATTTATATTATTATCACCCATATAGTCATTTTTAATATCTTCTGAAAGCTGATAAACACAACAGATAACATTTATGAAGGGCTAACTATATTCCAGGCATGCTTGCTAAAGATTTTGTGTGCAATAACTCTTAAAATCATTGTAAAAATTCCCATAAAGTGGGTACTGATGTTTTATTTTCATTTTATAGGTGAGGGAAGTGATGAAGTGTGTTAATGACTTCTCTAGTATAGAAACACACTTACATTCTTGGGGAAAAAATCACACTTGATGATGACATTGTATTTGTTTAATGTTCTTTTAATCACTCAATGTGTTAGGGTCTATTAGTTAATATTTTAACTAGGATTTTCCATTGATGCTCCTACGTCAGGTTGGGCTGGAAAAAGTAAACAATATTTAAACTTTAATATCTTTATTTATTATCTGTACATGTGAACTCTCATATATTAAAAGTATTAAGACTCCTGCTAATAGTGGGCTTCATGCTATCTTCTTGTATATATTATAATTTCTGATATACTTATGTTGGCGCTATACTATTTGGTACATAGATATTCATAATTGTTTTGTATGCATAGGAAAGTATGCATTACTATAACCATAGAATATCCTTCTTCATCTTGTTTAATGGGTTTTGGGTTTGCATGACATGTAGTTTCCAATCAAGATTGCAATTCCCACTTGCTTTTTGTGTGTATTTGCCTGTAATATGTTTGTCTATCCTTTTATTTTCCAAACATTCTGAGTTTTCTTGTTGTAGATATAAAACATAAAATTATATTTGTTTTGTGATCCAATCTAAAAATCTCTACTTTTTCATAGAGAATGAGATAATCTTATTCACATTTAATGATATGAAGGGTATGTTTACTCTTAGTTCTGCCATATTACTTTACGTTAGGTTTTTGCTTTTTAACTTTGTAAAATTCCTTCACTCCGGTCTATTTTTTAAAATTTATTTCTGTGCGTGTGTATTCTCAATGTTTATGGTTTTTATTTTGTTCCTTGTTACTTTTATTTCTTTAGAAATAACTGCATTTTCCCATTATTATAGGCTGTATCTGTTAGTTTGCTAAAATAAGTAATGATAAAAATTAGCATTTAATATTATCTTGATTATAGTTTATCCTTGTATTGTTAAATATGTTAGACGACTTAATTGTTCCTTTGAATGATTTTCTTTGACTTCCAGCCATTAGACAATCAATGCCTTTATATCTCATCTTTTTTTTGCCCTTCTCATCCAAATTCTGTTTAGACAAATTAGTATTATATTGTCTGGGTCTATGAGATCTATATTCTATTATTTTGTTCTAATTCTTACATTCTCATATTTCAGGTCAATAGTTGATACATTCAATGCTCACAGCCAGTCCTTGATCCAAGATATCTCTTCCATTTATCTCTTAGAAAGCTAAATTCCATTCTCTATTCTGAAGACAGGTTCATGAGGATAATATTCCCTTAGTTCTTGCATGTTCAAAACTTTGTTTACACCTATGATATTTGAAGGACTGGCTAAATAGAAAAAGACTTAACTCTCATGCTGGTATCTTGTGGGCTTTGGTATCTTGTGGGCTTTCCTCCATTGATACTGGATGGCTCTATTCTGCTATGAATGTTATAGTGAGGCCAATCTCAATATTTTCCTTTATAAATTATTGGGGTTTTTTGCCTGTATACCCCAAATATTTTTTTATTATATTTAAATTCTAGTTACTGTACTAGGATACATCTTGGTGGTGACAATTTCCTTTAGTGATCATTGTGTCCTTTAAAAATGAAATTTCAAGTCTTTCACTTCAAGAATTTTTTCTTTAATTACATTAAAGATTTATTCTTTTCCATTATTTATATTGTCTTCTTCAACTTCTCTAATTATGTACGTGTTGGATTACCTTTGCCTGTCTTCTCCATTTTTCATAGTCTCTCTAATCCTGTTCATTTCTTAATTTCCAGTTCATTTTACTAGACTTTATGTTTTGCCCTCCTTCCCTTACTGTGTTTACCTCTGTGTGTATTCTTCCATATTAAGTCTTCATTTGTGATGGTTTTAATTTTAGCTTCACCTTTTTCATAAGTTTTACCAGCTTTCGGTCATCAGCTCCTATTGTGGCTTCAACTTTGCCCAACCAAGCTCTTGCATAAAGCCTTGTAGTTTTCATTCATGGAGGCAATTCTTTCATTGTGCCCTTATGAACATTCATGGCAGAATGTTAGGACAAATTTTTCAATTTCTCCATGGCAACATTGTTATGGTGTGTGTTTTTCAACAATTTGGTACATTTTGGTGCTCCTCTATAAGTCTTTTCTTATATTATTTTTGTGTTGATACTGTGCCTGTTCTTTTTTTTTGTTATTACTCATAATTAACAGAGTTAAATTCTTCTCCTCCAGTTTCCTGGGAAAAGGAGAGGGGAAAATAGTCATCTGGGATTTACAAAGGGTCTGCATTCCTTTACCCTTAATCTTGTTGATGTCTATAGTTTAATTAATAAATATTTCTTCTTTGGGCTTAAAATTTATCATAATCATCATAACATCTTTCTTAGTGATAAAACACTTTTACTGGATCACTAGACTCTAAGCTTCACAAGGGCACAGTTACCAATTTTCTTCACTGTGGTATCCCTGGAGCCTAACATGGTACCTGCCCGCAAGGGGTGCTTATTAAATATGTGTTCAATAAATAGATAAATTATATTTTCTTTGCTAACCAATCTTTGACACCAGTGCAGTACTTGTTCAAAGACAGAGTTTTCAATCTTTCTAATTTCAGAAAATTTTAATGTGAGAATTTGTTTTCAACTAAGTAAATACAAGTCGGTGTTTAAAACGAAGCTTTGTATTTTACTTACTTACTTGGCTTCCTAGGTTGTAAAGCAACATGTAGTTCAATGAAACAATGTAATAGCACAATGCAACACTAATAAAGATGTAGAAAGGGAAGGAAATACAAAAGGAAAAGAATGCTGTGGTAGGGGTGACAGAAAGGTTTTCATCCAGCCTGAGAATTTAAATTGAAATCCAAGTCCTCCAGCAGGAAAACTGGGAGGCCATTCCATCTTTTATCATCCTATTCTTGTCTCTGGTGGGCCAAGTGGGTGGGGAGTAAGGAGTTAGAACCTGGTCTTGCTGTGCTCTATATGTCACCCCTTCTTGTGTTTGGCTTTAAAGCATTTTAGTTTGCTTTTTTTTTTTTTTACCTTTTACAAGCATAAAATCAGACTATACAGACATCGCTATTATAGTTTGATAATCAAATATAGGAGGAAAATAGTAGAAATTTTCCAAGTTGAACTACCTTAGCAAGGGAGGAATGGGGAATATCCTAAACAGGGGTAAGAAAATAGAGATTTAATTCTCCGTAACCACTCTTTGCTCAAATAGCTACTAGTATTTGAAAAATGCACTGCTCACTTCTGTAATAGACACAACTGAGAAGGCTTAGAGAGTCAAATGAGCTGTAAGTCTTCACCAACCATTTCCTTTCTATGGTCTTCTTTGAAAGAACAGCATATGGCAAATTTGCATGGTACAACAGTGAACACCTGGAGACGGTAACATGCTTTTTAAAGCTGAGGTGTGTTAGGAGAGTTTAATATATCTTGTTCCCTTAATGAGGAGGTGCTTCTCTCATTCAGATTATCAGATAAATGAGAAAACAAATATTTTGATAAGCAGATAAACTCTGCAGGACAGATTCTAGTAAGTTGAGAATACGTAGACTATCCAGTACTACTTTATCACCAACATTTTTTTTTCTCATATGAATGTATATGGGAAAAGCTAGAGGCTTTTCATCAATATTTGGGTATGCCTTATTGCGTTAAAAATGTTTCTCCATACTGCATTTACAATTGAGTGTGAAACTGTTTTAACATGAGTACATTTGTTATAATTGTAAAACAGCTTAGGTAAAATAAAATGCCTATTTCATTTATTCTAATGGATAAGATTCTTTTGGCATTTAAAAGATGACTCTTAAGTAACTGAAAGCCTAATAATTTAAATACATATGAACAAACAAAATCAGAAACTTTCCACAGGGAGTAAATCTGTCACTTTACATGTTATATTATTTGAGGAGAGTTTTACTAAACTTTTTTTTCTAGTCATATCTTTTACACAGATAATCTACCTGCTCCCTGCTTATCTTCAACTAACACGTGAAGATTATGAAACACAATATGGTTCACGAAAATCAGTCAATAATGTCCAGTTGTTTTTATATTTACCGAATGTGTGGATTCACCCCCTCAATCTTATGAGTGAACAGGCGCTAAATACAGTATTTTCATAGGAGTCTTTGTAGTTTGCGATTAAACAGGACTGATTCACAGTCTAATAAAGGCAAGCAAGTCCTAACAAGAAAGCAAGGCCAATCTTAAGAGAATCTGGATAAAAACGAAAAGCTCTGCAATTATAAAAAAATTAGAAATATTTCGATTAAACTGGCTAAGTCGTGTCCTGATTTTTTAGGATATTGAGAAAAGGGAGGAGGAGAGCCAGGACAGAGGGCAATAGACTGCCCCTGTGCCCTTCATACTGAAACCTTCCTATATCACCAAGAATGGTCCCAAGCAATCGAGTCATAGGATTACTAATATTATTATTTATATATATATATATATATATATTTTTTTTTTACCGCGTTGGTTGGTCAACTCGGGAGGCAAATAAACACCGCCACCCGTGCCCAAGCAACTGTTCCAAGGAGCTGGCGATGGTTGCCTGCATTGAGCTTCCCGCCGGCGGCTCCTTCTGGCCGGACACCCTGTGCCAAAGAGCTCCCGGGGAAGCAAATAGCAATGGGGGGGAGGTACACAGATGTCATGGATGCACATGCATGATCATAATCTGACCAGAAAGGAGAGCGAGGCAAGGCGACTACCAGCAGATCCGAGCCGGGGAGCCGCCGCAAAGGGGCAGGCGGCGGTGTGTGCGCGCACAGGTGCCTAAGGCCGGCGGCGCTGGGAGCCGGCGCGGCCGCCTCGCGGCCTCAGCACTCTTACCCGCGCGCTGAAGCCCAGGCTGCTGCCGAGCCTGGCCGCCCCCCAGCCCGAGCCACTGGAGGAAGAGCCCAAGGAAAGGGCGCGAAGGGGGAAGGAGGGGAGAGGAGGTGGGGGGCGGGGGAGAGACCCAACACCTCCTCACGGAGATCTCCTCCCCGAGCCTTTCTGGTGCGAACCTTTGCGGGGGTCGCGCGCGCCTCCCTTCCTCCTCCCCACTCTGGGCGTCCGTCTCCCGTCTCCCCTCGCTGTCCCCCACCTCCCTTCGCTTCCCTCCCTCCCAGCCGCGTGCTTCCTCCCCTCCCCCTCGCCTCCCTCCCTCGCGGAGCGGGCAGCAGTAGCCGCTTCAGCCGTGCTGGAGATGGGAAGTGAGCGCGCGCCGCGCAGCAGCTCGGGATCCTCCGCCCTCCCCGCCCGCTGCTCCCCGCGTCCCCGCCGCCGCTGTCGCCGCCTCGGCGTCCCCCAGCTCCAGTCCCTCTTCTAGGACAGCGCCGCCGCCACCGCTCGGCCCTGCCCGCCGCCTGCGCCGCGCAGCCCTCACGCGCTCCCGGATGGCGCCTTCCTCCCCGGACCGGTGAGTAGCCTGGAGAGCGCAGGGGGTCGGGCGCCCAGGCAGCAAGCTGAGATAACCTCTTTGGCGTTGGGGGGTATCCCCAAACCACCTGCTGTGCTTCTTCAACCTCCAGGCAGGGTCTCGGAAGGGCACTGCTCCGTGATTCCCCGGGGGCTTTTTGATTTCAACTCAACCTGCTGGCGACCCCTCTCCCTCCCGGGGACAGCTGGGGCAGCTCGCGGTCCCGCCTCACCTTCCAGCCCCACTTTCGCAGCAGCCGTGGATGGCCCTGACCCTCCCGTCACCCCATCAGCGTCCCCTCAGCCCTCACCGTCTCCGCATCTCCCCCTGCTGATTTCCCGCTTCTGGAAGCCCGCAGACGCCCGCATCTGCCACCCTGTGCCCGGTTTCGCGCTGACAAAGCCTTTCCCACAAAGTCCGCCCCTGACCCACCTTCCCTCCTTTTCCAAAGCCCGGCTGCGGAGCCCCACCGTCCCGCCGTATTCCTTCGCAGAGGAAACGGTTCTGTAGGTGAATTCTGACCTCATTCCCTCGAAAACGGTGGTACCTTCTCAGCTTTTTCTGACAGTCACCTCAGAAAACTGACACAGACGCGCGGTGGTCCTGGCTTCTGTACAGTTACTTTATGTGTTTCTTAGCACCTGGGCTGTTTAGGGGATGATCAAGCATGAAAAAAAGAAAGACAAAAACCAAACCTATTCCGACTAAACTTTTTGCTATTGTTGCTTTAAAGGGCACAACTATTTACGTCGCTCAGATTCGTTGGATTAATTTAGAGGAGTCAGCTGGGTACAGGGAACGCCCCTATTTTTACTTGTTCCTCCGGAATCGGTCTTAATTCCAGGTTGAGAACCGTGCACCCGGCTGGGTGATGAATCTGCTTTAGCAACAACACTATCAAAAGCCCAGCAACTCTTGAGAATAAAGAAGCTTTTTCTTGAAAGAGAGGAGAGTAGCACCAAACTCACCCTTTAAAATCTTCTCTGAGTTTGCAATAAGCCAAAGCCCTTATTTTTCTTTAGGTTTAGTGGCTAAGAAAGGGATAGAGGAGGATCAGAAAACGTTGTACTAAAAAGCTTCTGCACTATATGGGTGCTTCAGGTGTTGTGCAGTATCTTAGCATACAGACAGTCTTTCTGTAGAAGTTTTCTTAGGGCAGCAGACCTTTCTTCTGAAACCATGTTTAATGTTTCAGTATTTCTAGTTGGTTTGACAGGAAAGGGGGTTGTGGTCAATGAATGAATATGAGCAAGGTGATGAGGGGATGAGTGGTGCAGGGAGAGATGATTTAAACACTAAAATGTGTGCTCCTGGTTCCTTGTGTATTGAAATCTTAAAAACAAAGCTACCCACACACAATTTTTGATTTAATTTTTAAAGAAGTGATGAAAGTTATTGATTTCAGCATATTTTACTCTCTAGAACCCTTGGTCATAGGGCTTGAGTTCTAAGCAATGCAGATAAGAGTATTCAGAAATAGATGTTAGAAACTTTGAAAGCTGTCTCATTTGAGTATGTAGTATATGAATATAAATTTCCCGGTGATACTATTTTTATTCTTTTAAATAATTTTGAGAAAGTAATCAAATTGGCATTCTTCTTCTTGAAGTTGATGGAGAGAGAATGCGTCCTCATCTTAAACAAGCAAATCTCTGCCTACACAAGAAATAGAAAGGGAAAGTTGAGCAATTACCTAGAGAATTTGTTTAGTGAAGATTGTCTTAAAACCTTACCTTCCCCGATGGCAAGATTTTTTAAAATTTTGTTTTAACTCAAACTGTATCCGAGCCTTTATTCCTCTTTTCTTGTGTAGACATAGGTAGAAATGCATTGAGCAACTCACTGGCAAGGGATGGTTTTCAGTAAATGTTTTTCAGCTGCATCTAAAATCAGGAGAGGCTGTGAATAATGACTTTATTATTGGTTTTCTAAATTCAGAAATTTTAGTTGGTTAAATTTAGTGCTTCACTATGAAGAATATTCAAGCTAAGTATTTAAACTTGTAATTACTGCAAATATGCACACATGGTCATATCAGGTAGATAGAGATTAGCTGAATCAAAAGATCATTTAAGTTTTTCTCTAAATACGTTTACCTTTCGGATAACAGTGGAATGCTTACTATATGCAATATGTCCAGCAATTATGAAGCTGTATTGGAAAATATACATTTCCATTAAACAAAAGGGAAAGCAAGTACAACGCTGACTTTGATCAATTATTGCCCACAGTTGTGTTAATGATAAGTTCAAAGCAGTATATGCTAATATAATTCTAATTAACATCAAATTCTAAACAATGTCAGAAGTGCACACCTTTTGTAAGGATGTATGCTCATAAAATGTGCAACATTCAAATGGCCTTTGATTTGTCTCTGAGAATGCAAATAATCAGTCTGCCATAAACAGTGGCAGGATTTCTGTTAAGAACTCTTGGTGAGCGGGAACTCAGGAAGATCTGCCTAAACTTAATGCCATTGTCATTATTAAGTCTCTGCCAAAACAGTTAAGTATAGCACATGGGGAGACAAGGCATACCAATATTTGAACGGCATATCTTTGCATTTCTTTAAGTTGCATCTTACAATTCTCATAAGAGGATGGGGTGGGTTGAAATTAAATGTTTACAGTGGTAAAGAGGAATCATAAATTGGTAAAGAGAAATTAAAAATTGTGGAAATGATATAGATTATTTCACTAATAGACTGCTACTAGTTGAATGTTCCACGTAAAACCGTATTTTGGCTTGTGCGTAGCGAAGAGAGAGAGGGAAGGGTGCCTAGCAAGAGAAAGTAGGCAAGAAGGGAGAGATAGAAAGGATACATACCTGTGGATACTTGCTTAAATTCTTTACTCAAGTAAAGCTAACTAAATACAAGCTGTATTATTTTGGTATGTGGCATAACAGCTGTTTTCCAACTTGGATTTTAAGAAATTTCTCCTTAATTACAGCAATAAAAATACAAATATTTTTTAATGAAGTGGCACATTGATTTTATTCAGTAAAACTTGGGGATTATAGGCAAACTATTTTATGTGAGCTAATTGACCTAAATAAAATTCTAAACAAATTTAAAAGCAAAACCTTGAAAGAAAATGCACATGCTCACACACACCTATAATTACAATATTAGATAAAGAGTCAAGTGATTTCGTGTCTTATGAAGGCAAGAAGATTTGGTCAAGGGATGACTACACAAAATATTTTCATAGCTTAATATATATTTCTCTTATTTTCCTGTTTACATTTGTGGATGTATTATTCAATATTTATGGATATTTGCATTTTATTTACAAACTCATGAGTCTGTATATTACAAAATGCTTCAAATTTTATGAATTCAAAATAATCCTGAAATTGTTCTTGTAAGTATCAAATGATTACATAAATGTTTACAAATGACTTTGTTTTCTAACTTTATTCTATAGTGCAAGGACTATTTAACAAAAAGCATTCTCAAAGAGCAAATAAGCAAAACGAATTTTTCAAAACTAGCATGATGATTCAACCAAAGTTTTACAACAGTGTTGTCAAAGTGATACTCTCATAAGATCAACTCTAGTGTACAATGAAAAATCCTACAGAAAAGAAACATTTAGATTCTCTGATTTTACATGTGATTGACTGTGAAATTCACTCTTCCTCATTTAGCTGCAAATGGAATGCTTGGCTCTTACTAGAAAGAATCACAGAATTTAGGTATCAATTAGAAGATGTAAAGGGCATCCATTCCCATCATTTTACTAATAATTTACTCAAGGTTCGTAAGTAGTTAATAGAAACAGAATTAAAATCCAAGTCTCTTGACTTCATCCTAAATATCTTTTTATAAAATAAACATTAGTTTTCCCCCTTATTTTATTTTAGGAAGCTAATAAGGGAGAAATCAGTTTAAGATTAAAGAAAACCCAAAATGAAATGAAGTAAAAGTCTGTGCTTCCTCAGGTAATGCCTAGGTCCCATAACCATCATAGTTGAAAAAAAGGTTTTCTGCTTACTCTTTCCCACCTTCAGGTTAAAACTTGGGAAATATTTTAAATATTTAAACATTTTAATTGTCATTGGTCCACCTAAACATCTTTTAATATTTTTGTTTAATCTTTAATAATTTAATATTTTGTTTAATGATGTTGTTTAATTGGCATTATAAATTCTAATAAGGGATAATAAGGTATACATTTCTTTCATGGTAATCATATGTCATGGACAGTTCCATTTTAATTTTTATTAGAAAGTTCACTGGAAAATATACCTTAAAACAGATTTTTGTTTCAGTAATCAAAACAGGGGAAATAAACTTATAGTTTCACCTCTATGCATATTCAGTATTTTGCCACCATAGAGAAAGTTAGTGCATACACGTGTTTGGGGTTTTTTGTCACCATAGTTTGTGAATAGCTCAGGTGGTCAGGGAAGATAAATTTGTGTCACCAAGTTTCAAGTTCACAGTTGAAAGTCCTGGCACTTTTAGTTTTCCCTTCACTGATGGCCAGAGAAATCAGTGAAAGTGAATGACTAAATCAATGGGGAACTGTCATCATTACTGGGTAAAAAAAATAAACATTCAAATGTATTGTTTGGTGATGGTGGCTCATCACTGTCATCTCATCTAGGAAGAGTAAAATGGTAATATAGATTGATATCTCAACTACATTGTCTAGAACAATACTGCATTATCTAAGGGTGCCTGGGTTGATGCAAGTTAGGGGAATCTGCCATCTTGGACTGCTGGGTGGCTGGTTTAAAAGCTGAGGAAGAAGCCTTGTCTCAGGAACTGGCCTTCTCTAAACCAACTAAGATGCAGATTTAACTGAAAGGAGAACTACATCTCTAAGACTCCCTTGACCTAATTTCTTGGGAGTGTAAATCAGCCTCCACTTATTGAGGGCCTAGTACATGGCAAGAACTGAAGTGGTGACCATAGACACAAGGACAAACGTGATATAGGTTCTGATCTCAAGCAGCTTACAATATAACTGGAGAGACAGATAAGAACAAACATATTGCTGAACAAGGTTGTCCAGAGAAAAATCAAAAAGACTACAGCTTAATCATAATATACCTTGCCAAAATGGATGGAGGTGTGCCATGGCTAAGTCTTGGCACAAAAATAATCTATATTCTTAAAAAAGCATATGTTTCCATTGCTTCCCATATTAATTCTAACTCTGACAAAGATTTTTTGACAATGCGACTATTTATTAACATGAATTGACATAAATAGTCTCATACTAATGAACCCAATGGTTGATTCACTCCTTGTAGGTCCTAGGGTAATTTTTCTAATGGATATGTAACTAATTATCCACTTTTAATATAAGTTTGAAATATCAAGTTTGTCTTTTAAGAAACCTAAGTCTTCAAGGAACATTCAAAGGAACAGAATGTAAAGAAGAAAGAAGAAATGAAGGCAGTGAACAATATATGTGATATCTATTCAATAATTAAAAGTTTACAAACTACTTTAACAAAATATATTCAAACACATAATTTAAATCTCTGTACTCTATTTACTCTGATGGTGAACATTTATTAAGTATGACTGTATGATACATAGGGACATAGGACTGTTAGTGTTAACGATGGCTTCACTGCCTTAACCTGTAAGAGACAACTGAGCTATTTCAGTGACCAATTTCTGCTGATTTTCAAGACCCATGAGGGGTCTGAGATTTTACCCTCTAAGTTAGGCATGAATAATTGATTGTAGTCCTTGCTTTGGAGTGACTGCATGAGGGCAGTTAATCTAACTTGCTCTGTTTGGCTACATCAGCAGCCTGGTGGCATTTGCCTACCCCACCGAATGGCTAAGCAGTAGTTACAGAAATGGGAGCAGGAAAGACATCCAGAAGTGTTGACAGGTATTTCACAAGGGAAATGCAGGAGCTGGGGCCATATTCTGCTAGTTCCAGTACATTTCTTGCTAAGATTAAGGGGACTGTAGATCAAACCATGGTAAGAGCTGTCTGGCTGGGGAATGGCAGATTCAGCAGAGAGTTAAATTTAGGATGCTTGCAACAGTTTGGGAGAGCCATTTTTTCCTGTAAAACTAAGATGCCACTGGAGCCAGGCAAACTGAAAGCTTAAACATACCATTTCCATTTCCAGGTAGGTGTATGTGAGGTCTGTAGGACCCTTTCTCACATTGAGTCATTGGGTCTGAGTTGACCCATCCCCAAATGAAAAGAGCAGGCTGGACAGTCACCAGACCTCTATGGGTCGGGAGTTCAGTTTTGACAAGAGCTCAATAGCAGGCTAATAGCTGCTTTTCAAAAGAAGTGTACCTGGTAGGGGTGTGCCCTGCAAATTAGGGAGGTGACCAGTCCAAAACCCTCAAAAGAACCTACGAATGGAGGCTGCCTCCCTTTTCCAGAGGCTCTAGTCAGCAAAAGTATTGGTCACAGAGACTTGTATCTCATAGCTTTATTCATGATGTGGGGCTCCAAATACAGAGAGCATGCCACAGCCTATTGGAAAACCTCCAACACAATGTATTTGTTTGGTCCTCACTCAAAGGGTGCTAGTGTTTATACTGGCCAATGTAAAGGTCCAAGTAGAAAGTCCAGGTGATGCACATACTGTTACCAGTACTCAAACATTTCCGTAAGATTCTGGTGTCTTTTTTGTTGGTTGGAGTTGAATACACAGAAGATTTGTTTTGTTTTGGGTGTTGTGTTTTTGTTTTTTGTTTTTTTGACTGCTGGAGGGATTGAATATTGTGAATCTGCCCATGTAATCCCATGAAACTTTATTTAACAAGCAAAGCCCTGAGTTTTGTGAGGGCTCATCAGCTATCCCGTCCGATGGGAGTGTGTGACACCACAGTCAAGACCTTGCTAACAGAAGCCTCTGACTTTGTCATCAACAGGGTATCATTAAATAGTTAAAGCTTTGTACTATGAGGGGTAGAGGCAATCATACTACCCATCTATTGATGGCAAATGGCAGAGGAATTTAGCTACCTCTGGAGATAACCAGTAATAATTTGAGGGATTACTACAAATGTATATTGGTGGCCGTGACACATGAATGTGAGTTGGTCTTTGCCCCAGAAGTCACTGACACAGTCCAAGTTAGTATAGCAAATGTTTCCTCTGTGCAGTGGGTTCAGTTACATGAGCAGTTGGAAATAATTCATTCTGAGCTTTCATTTCTAGTCTTTTTCACCGGCCATACAGGGCTGTTAAAGATTCTGTGTCTCCTCCTACCCATGTTGTCTTCAAGTCTGTAATCAGAGCTGTGGTTTCCTTTTCTCCTCTAGGGATTTTGTACTGTTTATGGGAAGAAACAGGGAGAAGATTGGAAAGTGATTTACATGTTGCATGAGCACTTCGCTACATGTGGCCTGTCCCAGTTGTGATCACCTTTTCAGGCACTTAATGGATGATAAAATATGAACATATAAAACATTAATTCCCGCTATACTATCAGATATTGAAACAACAAAATGGTACATTTAATTGGCCCAAAGGTCTGTCTCCACGAGATCGTGTTGGCTTGTCTTTCCCACTGTGAATCCTAAACCTCATTAGCTGAATCTGAGTGTTCTATAAATCCAGTGGGAGAGCAACTGGGCATCCGTAACCAACATACTCATAAAAGTTGGATTCCTTCTCCTTCCTGAAATTTTCCAGCATACTCAGGTGGGTGCATGTGTCCTTTGATCCCTGTTGGGCATAAGGATACCTTGGTCTCTGATCGTGATTCTCTTTAAACGATAAGTCAAAGGATAGGAGAAGAGAGGAATCAGGGAGCAGGGAAAGAGAGAGGCTTCATGTGTACTTTCAAGTGATGTAACAATGGCTCGTGGAATAACAAAAAGAACTTTGAACAAATTTTGACCCATCCAATACTCTATATGGGGGAGAAAGGTCCTCATGGCTGACACCATCTATTTCAGCCTTGGGAATTCCTAGACTCAGAAAGCATAGCCACATTGCTTTCTTGCTAGGGCCCTGGGCTTGCAACTTCTGGCTGACTCAATCTTGGCTGCACAGTGATGACCTTCTTTAAGGAATCCACCTTAATTCCAGGCATTAGCTTCCCTATTGTCTAGATGACATCTCTTAAGTTCTTGATAGTATCAATATCAGGGCTGGGAAAGTTTTCCTACACAGTGGTGGTGACCTCAGGATTTATCTAGATTTCTTTGGGTCTCTTTCTCATTCTGTGGTGGGTCAACTCCATCAGAATTCTAAACTCAATCCAGGACAGTAAGAGCTCACATACTAGGCAAGGCTTCATCTATGGCTTTCCACAGGAGTTTTTCTATCTCAGGAAAATCTCCTCAAGAGAGCTAAAGCTCCTTTAGAGCTGCCCGAACCCACTGTAAAAAACTGAGAGATTTTACTGTCACTTCGGATCTGAGTTTGGCATGATAGAACGAAGGAGAGGTTTAGCCATAAGATGACCCACTACTTGTCATTATTCCTTAATAAGAAATGTGCCCCATGCCTCCTTCTTTCCCATGTGAACCAGTCAAAGTTCCAATGATTTACCTGGTTTCTGGTCATGGAGTTCTCCCTTTCACACTCCATGTGTGTGTGCATCTCTCTAACTATTGTCTGAAGTGGAGAGAAACTGTCTGCTTACCCAGTACAAATCTTAATACGAAGTTGTAACTAGTGCAGCAGATCAGAGACTGGTCGCCAGATTGGCAAGACTGTCCTTTCATCTAGAGGAAAATTCACAACAGAGCAGCATTTTGACATCTGTATTTACCTATTTCCTGTTACTTAGCCTGCAGTAACCTCCTCAATTCCTCTTCCTTAACAGACAAAAAAGTGGAGGGCCATTTATTGCTCAGTTGACTGTGTAATTTACTACTGATTCCCACAGACTTTTCTTGAATCCCATTAATGGACCTGTGAGTTCCTCATCCTTCATTTTCCAGAAAGAAATCCATGTCTCTGTTAGCATCCCATCCTCATCACAAACATTATCAAAAACTCTGAAGGGCCTGAGATGTCACCCTGCTTGCATACTGACATAAAAGCCTGCCACAGATTCATGGATGCTTTTAGAAGACGTTAGACTCCTGGATCAGAGATGAAGGATAATTTATTTTTCACGGCAATAGCAGTAGCAAGTGTATCAGCTTTTTTGTATTTGTTCCCTGAGCCCCAATTTCCCCAAGCAACACAAATCAGACCATATGATACCTAAACATTACAAGAAAGGGACCCTGAACTTAAGGAATGCAGTTCTTTTATAATGGATGGCATGTATGCCTCCCTTTGCTGTAGAAGGAGATGCTATTTCTGAGCTGTTTGCTTTACAAACATCTTTTAAAAATAGTTCAGAACAAAAGCAGCCACTGCTTCTTTCATAAGATGTTCAGAAATGTAAGAAATTCATGGGAAATTGTTTCCCAACCGTGACAAAAGACTTCAATAAATGCTTGTTTTGGTAGGCTCCTTATCTATGGTATGATATATGTTCATCCTTGAGACTTCCTAATGATGGAACGCTTTAAACATGTGAGAACTGAGATTGATTAATTTCTCACTAAGACAGAAACCAAGAAGGAAGATTTTAAAGCACATATATTTAAAGTGCAACGTTAGAGTCTTAGTTACTCCTGACTATATAGATTATAGTGTAAGGCAGATTAAGGAATTGAGAATTTCTGTCAGGAAATTAAAATTTTGAGCCTAAACCACAGGATATAAGAAATGTCTATGATGTGTAATTATAATAGATTTTAAATAAAAATCATTAAACAAAAATGGGGTATATTCATGTTTCCCCATGGCCTTAATGTTTCTCCAATACTTTACAGTTTTAAGGATAAACTTTTCCAAATAATCAAAGGAAACAAGATGCATTGCTGTTTTATTTTGCTTACTTGTAGATTGTTGGTTCAAGACTGAGCATAGCTGTCATTTTTCTCTAATAGGCATCTCTTATACCTCATTCTGGGACACATACCCTTTCTCTGTATTGGTATAATGTGCAGGCTTATCTGTACAATATTGTGACCTTACAACATCACATTGGCCTGATATGTTTATATATGTTTCACCCACTGGATTACTCTGAAACTGGTTTTCTTACTAATCTTCGTAGTCCTAGTGTCTAGCTCCCCAACTAATACATGGTGGGTATTCAATAAATATTTGTAGAGGTGAACTGAAATAACAATGTCCATTGACAATGAACGTGCAATCAAATATTTTAGAAAATCATGTCCCATGGGGAAGAACTGAATGGAAGTTGTGTAGAATATTTGGGCTGGAATATTCTTTCAGAGTTCTTAGTGACCACTGGTTTAGTTATAGTCATGTAAATATCCAAACTCTGATGCTCCTTCTTAGTTTTGTAACATCCTAGAGCATTTTAAATTATTTCATATTTATATAATATCACTGAAGAACAAATTATAATCATACTTTCCATGACAAAATTAAGTAGACACTTGGAAAATAAATTCTGTACTTTAATTATTATTAGGTTAGTGTGATACAAAACTTTTCCCCAAGAATTACAACTCATCAACTGAAGGATTCTTACTCTACTTAGGGTAAATACTGCTGGAAAGGGTGCGTACCCTGCACTAACAATAAGAAAAAGCCAGGTGAGCTAGAAAATCATAACTTTTCTTGTACTCATCAGAAATCTGAGTTCATAGGGCAAATAAATACCCAGAATTTTTAGCCCATGGGGAGATCCCTTCATGGAGAAATTGGTCATGGTGATGTTGTCATATGTGACAGACAACAAAAGAATACCTGGCCATAATACAAGGGGCTAAAAAGAAATCAGCTAAAATTTTAATAAATTGCTAAAAGCTGTAAGTAGACTATAATGAGAGCCCCTGTGTGTCCCCTGACACAAGGGGGGTTTGAACTCACAAGTGCTTTTATGTGGACCTCCATCAGGTGCTTATGAGAAATATTAGAAGCAGGGTAGGAGACAAGAGGGAATAATGTATGTGCGAGTAGAGGATTGGCCACCACTGTAGGAAGTAAAAAGCCCACCCACTCCAAGTCTCCAGCCCCCATCCTAATTACAAAGCAATTTTAGAGGAATTTGAAGCATTTGGTGAGCTGAAGCTCAGCTCCTGAGTAGGTTTACTCAATGCCGCAAACTAATGGCCTTAGAATAGAAGAGGCATGCCCTATTGCCAAGCAGAAATAATTTTCACCTGTCTCAATTGTTTTACACTTGATGTTTGGCATTTAATAAAAAGTGACAAGCTATACAGAAATGCAAGGAAAAAACAATCCATTGTCAAGAGTCAAAACAATGGAGAAAACCAGATTGAGGTGATCCAGTGTTGGAATTACCTGACAGAGACTTTAATATAACTATTGTTAATGTGTTAAAGGGCCTAATGGAACAGGTGAACAATATGCATGAACAGATGGAGAATTTCAGTAGAAAAATGAAAACTGTAAGAAAGGTTTAAATGAACGTGATAGAAATAAAAGGAAATGTTATCACAGATCATAACTTCTTTCAATGTGCTTATTAGTAGACTCAGTATCCCTGAGAAAAGAATCTGTGAACATGAAGACAGGTCATTAGATATTATACAAACAAACAAATAAAAAGAGACAAAAAGAGTATAAGGGAAAACAAAAAGTTGGAACAAGGCATCCAAGAATTCTGGAACAATATCAAATAGTCTATTATATATGCAATGGAATTCTAAAAGAATAAGAGAGAGAGACAAAACCAGGAGAAATATTTGAAGATTTAAAAGAAATTTTCTTTACAAAAACAGGCTAGACTTTTCCTGAGAATTTTTTAGAATAATGAAATTCATCAAATCACATATGCAAAAAGTCAAGAGAACGCCAAACAAGATAACTAAACATACAAGTAATTTATTTTTTATTATATTTTACAAAACAACTGATTCATGATGGGTAGGAAACTTAAAAATGAAACTAGCATTTCACTACAATTAGTTTGAGAAACACTGATCCCTAGACATGCAAACTAACTAAATAAAAATAAGATGAATGAAATAGATCTATGGCCAAACTTGGCTGATGCCTTTCCAATTTCCAATCCTGCCTTAGATGTTCTAAATTTGAGACCTATGCACCAGGGATAACATTGTTCTTGCCTCTTCCAGAACTGATTTCACTGAACTATGCTTTACCGTTTTCAGTCTCCATTAAGCTCTATGAAATGTATTGTTGAATTTAAAATAAAAATGTTATGAAAAACCCAGTTTACTACATTACACTGGGTCCTCTTATGATGATCTACTGTAAATGTTTCTCACTTTGTTTTTCAGAGGAGTCATACTGATTTTATTACTGATCATATTGAATGAATAATTTTCTTTTTCAATGGTTGCTAGGAAGTTGAGTCAAATTTCTGATCCTAATAACTATAAAGAGACTTATGTTATATATATTTTTAATTATATGATACAATTTATGAATGAATTTCATGTCTCCTACCCTATTTGGTCAGTAAAAGTTTTTTTTTCTCATAATGTATTTAAATTTGTAGCAAAGTAAGGAGCAACTAGAAAAATGATGGGTAGTAGAGAAGGGAGGAAGGAAGGGACACATATACTTGGACATGTTTGTATATTGTATATTAAATATCTGAATAAATCTAAAGTACAGTAGTTCTTCATTACATTGTACTTGCCTTGATGCCTAGTTGAAAAGAATCTATGAAAATATAAGTTGGAAATTTCAATGTAAAAATAAATGCAGTGGGGGAAATTTACAGCATATTTTACACATAAAAGTAGGCAGTAAAATTTACCCATGTTTCCTCCATTCAGATCTGTCTGTTCTTAACCAAGTATGAAAATTGGGAGTCACTTCATGATTATCTCCATGTCCATGTGGTCTCACAGTATTTTCAGGTTCCCAATTTAAGCCGGGCCCTATCTGTAGGCAGGCTGCATAACCAAAGAGATAATAGCATCCTACTGAGGTAATATGCTTTTATTCTTAATGGCAACCTGAGGAGTAGATGAACAGTACATATTATTACAGCAATTGTAAGAAAACTTCAGGCCAGATTTGCATCCTGTTCAACTCGGCATGACAATTTTTTGATTCCTGGAAAAGAAGTTTTTATGCTGCTAACCAGGGAAAGAATCCAACCTATTAAGAACAATTACATGTGGTTTTCAGCTCTCTACAATGGGAGTTGAAACTCTGTATAATTAATTATACTTTATGCAGATAAAAAGAAAAGTTTAAAAGCAAACTGCTCTGCTGGTAAAAGTATGAAAAATATTGAAAGCCCATTTATTATCAGTAGTTTCATAACCATTGCTAAGCTTTGTGCTAAGATTTTGAATATGTTAGGTTGAATTTTATGGAAGAAAAAGTAATTGTAATACTTTTTAGCTTACATGACCTTCCTTTTAAGACTCATTGAGGACTTCTTGATCACTAATTAAAGTTGCTAAACAGTGAACTTCTACTGCATAAGAGCATTTTTCCGGCTGTTGAGACAGAGCCACCTCTAAAACAGGGTATAGCAACCCATAGACAAAATAAAAATTGCTTATAAAAGGAAAGGACTCTTCATTCAATTGAAACAGCAAGGTCCAGAAAACATACAAGTCATAATCAGTTACCTAGTCTGAAAATTGTCCAAATCCTTGGAAAACTGTCCAAAGTCAATTTCTCTTTATCCCAAAATTATTCTCCTGAAGCACATGAAATGTTTATTGACATACACGAGGTATAAAGAGTCCAGAGTGTACTAGAAAGTTCATTTTTTCAAACCAAACAATTGTATAGATGAGCTATGTACTTTCTTAAATTTATCTGTCTTCTGATACATCAAAATACAGACATATGTATACACATGTAGATGTTATGTACATACAAACAGAAACTGCCAAATGAATAAATACACATAAATATACTCTCATGCAAAGGCAATACATATACTTGAAAATATACTTACACATAAAAACACACATCAGTAAACATATACACAAGTACATAGATACACACACATAGGCATGCCTAACTTATTTAAATGTTTGAAATTCAGAAAATGTCAATTCCTAAATTTGCTATAAAGACAAACACAAATACTTTCAACTTGGGAGGGGAAACCATGGGACAAACAAAAAGACATGAAAGATAAACCCTATACAAAGCTAGATGAACAAGGTAAATCTGACTTGTTTGTAGTATTTTTTCAGTATTCTCTTCTAATTTCCATCTTAGTTCTTGATCCTTGTGGATTCATTCTTTCCTTCTGTTCCTTCTTTGAGCACATCAGCCCTCAGAATGAAGCAGGCCCAGGAGCAGAGGCAATCTCTGCATCTACTTTAGAAGGGGTAGAAATAGATCATCATTATAATTATTAAAAGTGGTAGAGGAGTACATCATCATTATAACAGTTATTAAAAGATAATTGTACGTGACATTATTGTTAGGCGCTATAAAACCCTATTATTCACTTAGACAGTCCCTGCTTTACCTAGGAAATTATATCCAATATGAAATCAAATCTACAGAGCAAAAAAGGTAGAAAAAATAATAAATCGACATCTAAACGGACTGTAAAATATAATTCATGTAGAACAGTGCATGTTCTTACATCATTTGCTAAAATTATTGTCTTTATTCCACAAACATCTATTATACTAGTATGTGAAAGTTTCAGTGCAAGATAAGTGACTTGGATTAGCAAATGAATAAACTGGCATGACTCAATTTAAGATGCAACAGAACAGAATGGCTCTTTACCAGATGCTTACTATTCATAAGGGCAGTTTCATTCTGTGATTAGGAAACCACCAGCTACATCCTTTTACTTTTGCCTCCCTGGACCCAAACCTTGCCCTTGTACTGAACTCAGTGTGCTTGTTTAAGAGGTGCAAAGAGAGTTATAAAAACTCTTAACTAGAGATGAAGTAAGAGAAATTAGCCTTATTTTTCTTGCTTTTTCAACTTTAAAATTTTTAAGAAAGATCTGTTTTGGCAGCAACTGCCCCTTACTTACAAAGCAGAAACATGAGATAAATGGGTTAGAAATTAGGAGGTACTGGTGGCTTAGATAAGAGGAGATAAGCAAGACTTAAATAAAAGAGCATAGGCAAATGAGCTGTAGTTTTCTAAAAGCTCTGATCAGAGAGGGATGAGTAACCATCAACTCAACTCACATAAGCTCATAGAGTTACTACAGATAGAAATCTTTATTGGAAATAAAATGATACAGCCATCTTCTCTAATATGTTATGCCCTTGAGACTGGAGAGAGGGAAGGTGAAGGAGGAGGAAGGGATTTAATTATGGAACATTATTGACTGACTATTATTTGTATGACAAAAGATTCATGAACACTTTAAAAACATCTTATTTCCTCCTCTGTCTTTCTTGGCTCAGTAAATGTCACTCTGCATTTATGCATGAAGATCCATGCATAAATCATCTGTCTCCTTTGCCACCCATAACTTTATTTCCTCTTTACCTTAATTGTTTTCCTCTTATCCCTTAGTCCCTATTTCTCCCATGCTTCTAATACGTTTAGTTTCTTCCATTTTAAGAAGTCATTTTGGAAATACAGGAGCTCACAGTTTTGCAGACCAATGTGGCATCTACCTAGGAGCACTTTAAAAGTTACCTCAATTTTAGGCAGATATAATGTGAAAATTCAAGTTTAACACCTGCAAATGAATACATGTGGCTTTAAATTTCTTTTATATGTTTGAACCAAAACATTTACACTTCAGAATAAAGATCTTATATAAATACTAAATAGCTTTATATAAAAAACTAACTTTCATCTTCAACATGTCCTTTTTAAACTAATATTTGCCCTAATTTGGAAAGGTTCTGAGTAGATTTATATGCTGCAAGAGTAGCAAATTATGAAGACTAAATGTATCTCTAAGATTTGCCACTGTAATTAAATAAAATCTACAGCAATGTTAATCTAAAACATTGAATCTGTCTATGGATTTCATAATATTACTACACTGCATACTTATGAGGCATAAATGTTGTCGTTCACATAAATGACTGTCATTAAGAATTACTTTTGGGCTTCCCTGGTGGCGCAGTGGTTGAGAGTCCGCCTGCCGATGCAGGGGACACGGGTTCATGCCCCGGTCCGGGAGGATCCCACGTGCCGCGGAGCGGCTGGGCCCTTGAGCCATGGCCGCTGAGCCTGCATGTCCGGAGCCTGTGCTCCGCAACGGGAGAGGCCACCACAGTGAGAGGCCCACGTACCGCAAAAAAAAAGAATTACTTTTATAGAGCCAAACTAACTTTTTGATTTTCCTCTTCCTATTTTGTCAGTGGGGCCATTAGTGGTGATAGCTTCCCCAAATACCATATGTATTTAATCATGATTATCATTAACACAAACATCATAACATAAATAAATGCTTCTTCCATGAATAAAACAAAATCCAGGATCTTAAGTTTCTTTTATTGGAAGGCTCTTCACGGATCCAGAGTCTGTGATTAAAAATCCTTGCTGTGGTTTGTATTTTGAGACATCCTGAAGGAGATGAGAGAGGAAAGCACCTCTAATCCATTCTAACCATCATCATCTTCCTTTCTGCTTTTACATGAAATTTATTTAAACCAAACTTGATAACTGTGCTTCTCAAACTTTAATGTCCATATGAATCACCTAAAGATACTGTTAAGATGCAAATTCTTATTCAGTAAGCCTGAGGCAGGACCTGGTATTTACAGGGAACTCCTAGGTGAACTGCTACTCTGTGAACTACACTTTGTAGAGCAAGGCTCTGTGGAACTCTGAAGGCAGAGACCATCTACTTCAATGGCTCATAACCAGGAGCCTATGAGTCTCCCATGTTCATACACAGGTTTTAAAATTCCATGAGTCTCAAGGAATCAAATGCAAAATTTTATAGGTATATGGATATGAGCATTTTTTTCTTTTCTGGAGAGTGAGTTCATAGTTATCAGATTCTGCAGGAGGCCTATGACCTAATTAAGATAAGGGGCAACTGATGTAATCTGTTCCATTTTTAGATGAGTGAACCAAGTTCTAAGGAGGTTAAATGCTCTGGCTCAATTAATCAAAGCTAGGACTTGCTTGCATCCAGGTCTCTGGTGCCTAGACCAGGGGCTTTCAGTGGTACTAGATTGTCTTTCAAGTGATGATTAGAGAGGATGAAGTTTTAATAATTCAGTAAATGAATGAAATAATGAAGGAACAGGTGAATATGAGCACATTCATGCAAATGAGGTAGGTTTTTTAAAATTTTTTTTTTCTTCTAGGGAAAAGCATACTTGGTCTTGGCATAGATTGGAGGAGAAACTGTGGTATCAATGAGATTTAATGGCTTTGATATGGAAGAAGGTGGAGAAACAGAAAAGGGACAGAATTTAAAGATGAACCCCTCAATTTACCTTTATCTCTACCTGGATAAAACTATGCAAATGCTCAATTAACTAGTCTCTAGTGTGAAAATAATCAATTGTTAAATGTTGAAAATGAAAAACAAATCTTTGAATCTTCAGAGAAATGTACTCACAAACTATACAATGATGTTTTCATTAGCCATTTATGCCTAATTATGAGGACAGAATGGCAGAATTACAGGTTCTTAAAAGAATTACTCCAGTGATGTGTGAGGTGACTGGTACAGTAGTTTAATAATGGATTTATAATATCAGTGAAACCTGCATATCAATACTGACCAAGACTTTACTCTGGGCTATGATTCTAAAGGTGTTAGAAGTTTCCAGATAAGATAGCTAATTAGGGCCTAAAACAGATGCTTGAAGCATACACGTGTTACCATCTCACCATGGGTGGATGGTGCCCTTGAACAGACAGAGAGCAATGCTTCCATGCCTTGCCTAAAAGTCAATGGACTAGTAAGATGTTTAAGATGACAATGGACACTTTCAGATAAAAGAAATGCAAAATTTATAGTCATAAGAGTTTTAAGAAGGTGTGGTTTTCTATTTAAGTACCAATTATAGAATCAAATCAGAAGAGGAGTAAAATTGTTCAGAGGAAAGGTGCAAAAAGATTGCAGATATTCATCAGAGAGGATCCCATGTCATATCTGGGTCAGATGAATTCACTCTATCTTGGAATCGAAGACAGTTTTCTAAGTAATATTAGAAAACTAAGGACATCTCAGGCTTCTGTTAGCAGAATGTCTGGCTAATAAGGCAAACAACCACTTTTTAATTTTCCCTCTTTGCCATTCATTATCCATCTAAACTATAAAGTTAATTTGGAAAAGGAGAAATGTTGGAGACTATGAGGAAAATATTAGGTAAGTCTCTTTAAAACTGTTCTATCATAGTTGAAAGCTATTTAAAGAATTCAGAAGAGGTTTGGCATTTCTAGAAAAGCAGTTCTCTTTCAAGAATAGTAGCTGGGGAAAAAAAATATGTCCAAGATGTTCCCCATCAGCTGCCAGAGATCTATTTAAATTGCAAATCTGACTAGGTCCAGTCTGCTCTTCAACATCCATCAATGGCTTCTAATTGACCTCAGGATAGTGTGTGAACAGCTTGAAGTGGCCTTGAAACCTTTCCTCATCTGTTTCTAGTTTATGTCCCAAATCTCATCTCCCACTGGTCCTCAGTTCATATTTTAAGCTATAGTAATACTGACTTGAAAGTTTTCCCTTGCACTCATCTATAAGAAAATGTTTCTTTTCTTTAGCTTATACTCTCTTTGTACATGTAGCTCCCTTCTTGGCCTGGTTAATTAATTCAAAACTAAGCTATTACCTCTTCCAGGAAAACTTCCACAAACAACCAGCCTGGGATAATTGATCCTCACCCCAGGTTTTCAATATCTCTACCATAGCAGTTAATGTATTATTCTAAAATTATGTTAACTGTGCCTGTCTTTCCCTCTACATTGTATAATAAGACAAGAACCATGTTTTCATCTTTGTATCCCTATCCCTAAGCTCAGCGATGGGCACATAGTAGGTGCATATGAAATGTTTGTTTTTTCAGCTTTATTTGGGTATAATTGACAAAATTGCAAGATATTTAAAGTATACATTGTGGTGACTTGATATACCTGTACATTGTGAAAGGATTCCCACCATAGTTATTTAACACACCCATCACCTCACATATTTATCTTTTCTTTCTTTTTTTTTGTGGTGAAAGCATTTAAGTTCTACTCTTTTAGCAAATTTCAATTATATAATTCAGTGTTATCAACTATAGTCAGCATGTTATACTTTGGGTTCTCAAATTTTATTCCTCTAATAGCTGAAAGTTTGTGCCTTTTACCAACTTCTCCCTATATCTCCCATCCACCTAGTCCCTGGCAATCATTTTTCTACTCTCTGTTTCTATGAGTTTTAATCTTAATATATTGTTTAAGATTCCACATATTATAAATCATACCATGCAGTATTTGTCTTTCTCTGTCTGACTTATATCACTTAACATAATGCCCTCAAGTTTCATCCATGTTGTTGTAAATGGAAGGAGTGAGAATTTTCTTCTCCTTCATGGCTGAATAATATTCCACTGTGCATGTGTGTGTATGACATCTTCTTTATCCATTCACCCCTCAATGGACAGTTAGGTTCTTTCGCTATCTTGCCTATTGTGAATAATGCTGCTGTGAACATATGAGTGCAGAAATCTGTTAGATATCCAGTTTTCATTTCTTTTAGGTATATACCCAAAAGTGGATTGCTGGATCATATGGTAGTTTTTAAAAATTTTTTGAGGGCTCTCCATGCTATTTTCCATCCTGGCTATAACAATTTACATTCCCACCAACAGTGCGCAAGGATTCCCTTTTCTCCACATCCTTATACAAACTTGTTATCTCTTATCATTTGGATGATAGCCATTTTAACAGGTGTGAGGTGATATCTCATTGTGGTTTTGATTTGCATTTCTCTGATGATTAGTGATGTCAAGCCCCTTTTCATATACCTGTTGACCATTTATATTTCTTCTTTGGAAAAATGTCTGTTTAGATCCTCTGACTTTTTAAAAATCAGATTAGTGTTTTTTGGGTTTGTTTTTGGTTTTTGTTTGCTATTGAGTTTGTATAAGTTTCTTATATATTTTAGATATTAACCCCTTATCAGATATATGATTTGCAAACATTTTTTCCCTTTCCATAGGTTGTCTTTTCATTTTATGGATGGTTTCCTTTGTTGTGAAGAAGCTTTTTAGTTTGATGTAATCCTACTTGTTCATTTTTGCTTTTGATGCCTTTGATTTTGTCATCAAATTCAATTAACCATTGCCAAGACCTATATTATAGAGAGGAAATGCTTTTTTAATTGAACTGAGCACCACATTATATATGCCATTGATTGAAACCAAGGTGAGGGAGTTCAGCTAGTGCCAATTATGTGAATTGCAGGCATGAAACATGGAGGAACTTCTCAGCCCTCAGAGTTTGTGGTGGTGACTCACCCCTTCTTCAACAACAGTCATGTCCATGCTTACTGCCTACTCTCCACTAGCTTCCCATCAATTCATTAACATGCCTCTAAGTCCCTTTAATCACTGGACCTAACACTCCATCCTCATTTTATACCATTTACCCTTTTCCTCATTTTTGTTCATTCCATTTCTTGAACTTGACAAGTTTGTTTTCACTACAGGGCCTGTGCATGTGATATTCTCTCTATCTGGGTTCCTCTTCATGTATCTGGGTCTCAACTCAAGCATTACTTCCTCCTCACAGAGGAGGTCTTAATCACTGTATCAAAAGTAGCCAAACTCCCTGTCTCAGTCACAATATCCTGTTCTGTCATGTTCATATTACTTACACCATTTGAAAGTTTCTCTTGTTTATTACCTGTCTTCACTGCTACATGTTAAGCTCCAAGAGGAGAGCGATCTTGTTCTTTGCTATATCTCTGTCACCTAACACAGTCCAAGCATTAGCACATGATCAATAAGTATGTGTAGACCTAATGGAATAAATAATATATTTCCTTTACATATTGGGTTTCTTATAAAATATTATCTGTACAAGGGGTTTTTGGATTAAAAATATGTGGGAAGATCATACCTCTTGGACTTTTGAATTCAAAGTATTTCTCTGTCTCTTCCTCTCCTTCTTGCTTGCTTCCTTTCCTACTTTCTTTCCTTTTTAGTTTCAAATATTTATCAGATTTACGTTACATGCCATGTACCAATAACTAATACATCATTCTATGTACTGTGACCTTAAATAAGATATTTAAAAATTTTACCTTGTTCAGAATATTGTACATTATCTTGTTAAGCAGCGATTATAAATGATTTGTCCTTGTTATTCAAGTTTATAACATAATGCCTATGCATACTTGTTTAAATGGTCCATGTATCTAAGGTTCATTTAGGAGAACAAAACACATACTATTTGAGATCCTGAAAAATGCCAACGGAGAAGGACAACAATAAATTCATTTATTTATCTATCAAGTCGCTAGTGCAGTCATGTGGTCTAAATAGAACATTGCCTACAGCTGGTAGTCCAAAAGTGAAAAGGCACAGCAGTGCAAAGCCATGGCATGTTCCTGGAACTACAAGTATTCAATGTTCTTGGAGAAAAAAGACAAGTAGAAAAGGAAAGGAAGTGGTGGGAGGTAAGGTGATACAGATAAGGATCAGATCACAAAATACCTTTAGTGACAGGCAGTTGATCTTAAATTTTATACTGCAGGTGACGACTCCAATTCTGTAGGCTCCTGGGAAACAGAGTAGAGTGGTAGACAGGGTAAACCCAGATACAGTACTCCAAATGAAAGAAATGAGGAGGGTGAGAGTGGTGCAGTGTGGATGGAGGAGTGTCCATGTAACAAATACCTATTTTGGAGGTAGTATCATTGGAACTTGAATGATGCAATGTGGGGTTGAAGGTCAAGGAGCAATCAATCTCTGATTATTTCCTGGTTTTGGCTTGGTGGTGACATTTAAAAAGATACTGGAAGGGGGTCAAATTCGTTGGGGTTGATGTTAAAGCACTTTCCCTGTACTTGAACTTTATCATTTTTCCTTGCTTTTAATCTGTAGAAGGTATAGTGAGAGGTGGATGAGGAGAAACTGATCCACCAGAATTCTCAGGTTTTGAACCAAAGTGTTTGCTCTTTGCCTGCTGCAACTGCCCACTCCTCCGCCACCTGTAGCCCAGTTCCTTAGTCTTCCTGCTTCTTTCCTGTACTTGGCGGGTGTGCATCCTAATGTCTGCCTATTCCTCTCTCCAGTTTTCACTCTCCTGGCCAATCTTGTAAAACACAAGTCTGTAAACACTCTGTCTACACCTGTATCTTTCTCATCTAGTAGACTGCCAACTTCTTGAGGGCAGGGTTTATGTGTACCAGGAAGCAGCCACCAAAGTGTCTGACAAAATGAATATTTGACACACTGAATTCTTATTTAACTGTTCTCAAGCCCCCCAAAAACAGGGAGAAGGATTCTCTATCACTCTTAGTTCTTCTCTATTGTGCTTTGTACAATATATGATTTACGATTTATAATCTGTATGTAAATTGCATATACCTTGTATAAATGATTCAAAATTAAATGTCACCTTGTTGCTAGTCCCTGAATATAAACAGACATCTATCCATATTAAGATAAATGATTTTCATATGGTTTTCCTTCTGAAGTCATGTTTCTGCATAGTAAAATAATGGCAACCCTGCAGAGGCATTGGCAGCATAGGGTGGGAGATATATTACTGGGCCAAGTGACTCTGCCACTAACCTGGCTCTGAGACGGACTTGAGAGGTGCATCTTTTAACAGTCCTGGACATTAGTTTTCTCGTTGATAAAAGCACATTTCTAAGGGCATCTCTAGCTCCAAATTTCTCTGATCTATGGTTTTTTTTTTATTTGAATAGGACACTAAACAATCTGTTAATATATTTATAGTCATCACTTCTACCTCTTATTAATCCTGATGAGTCTCCTCTTGTCATAGCCTAACCCTATTGTGGAAAAATATCATTGAAGAACAGTATTTTCCCTGATATTATGTTTCTATGGAAATAAAGAAAAGAACAGCAATTATTATATGGATAATTGAGAAAAAAAGGTTTACTGGAAGTGTCCCAGAGATTAAAGCATAATTTTTTTTGACTTAAATTGACCTTCACTTCATTATTTGCTCATAGGGAAGAATACACTGTTGTATTTCATATTTTGATAATCAAAAATAAAATAGTTGGCATCCACAAGAATACATATCACTAAAATATCTAGAAACTTTCTACAGAATGCCAAATATTTGCATAATTGACTTCCATTTTTCTCTTTTTAAAAATTGGATTTTTTGAACATCTGAAGTATTTTTTTCTATTTCTAAAATAAAATTATAATTCTTTCCTGGTGACATTACAATAATTTCAACAATAACTGGCTCTGATTTCACACTGAGTTATTCTTTAGGTTTTAATCGCCATAACATGTCTCAAACAGTTGGGAAAACAAACAAAAAATCTTTAGCACTATTTTGGTTGAGATTATAAAGAGAAGAAAATAATTATGAAAAATAGCAACATATAAAATATAAGATAGTTACAGTTTCACAGAGCCATTAGGATTCCAATATATAGATATATACATATTTATGTGTTTATATATGTGTATATATATATATACATATCTGTGTATATATATTTGTGTGGGTGTATATACAAACACATACACACACATATATGTTTATTTTTCTTTAACAAAGGAATAAAACTGTACCATGCCAGATGTTTTGTAGCAAGTTGTATAGTCAGCACGTTTTCATTTTGTTTCACATTTTTGCTACTAATGCAATATTTCTTTTGGGCATTATCATCAAAATTTGTACTTTTCAAGAACCTGCCTCCAGACTGGAGACCGACTTACAACTCTCATGCTCACGCCCACACGTCCCCAGGTTCAATCTGGTTGAATCAGAGCTGGATGCCCCATTGTGTCCACAGGACCTAGGGTCTCCTGCAACCTCTGACACATGGCTGAAGTGGGGGTCAGGGCAAACATGGTTATGCCTATAGTGGCACCATCAAAACTAGTAATTCTGGATCTAGAGGCAAGCAGCAGAAATCCTGCCCTTAGATATAAATATGGTACCCCCAGATAGGTGTTAGGAACGATGCCTAAATCTGGTAGCTTCTTATTTTAATGAATAGGTGCTTAAATTTTTAAGATTGTTTCTTTAAAATTTTAAATCCTTCAATTTTTTTTCCATCTTGTTTTGAGATATGTAAAACATAGAAAATTTGAAGGAATTTTATATACACCCACTACCTAGATTTTACAAGTAGCATTATATTATATTTATTTTGTGCTTGGGTATCTATTGATTTCATCTTCCTGTTTTGGATGCAAAGTAAATTGGAGACATCACACACTTTACCTGTACACTTCAGCAGGTGTATCATTAACTAGAGTTTTCAGTGTCTCTTGATGGTTCTTTTCTTTCCCTTTTGAGTTATTTAATGTGGATTTGAGAGATGGATACTTTAGAGTTTAACCAAGTCTTAGAAATAATGAGACCCTAAGTCCTACTTTGACAATAAAAACAATATCTAACATTTATTGAGCTCTTACTGTGTATGACAGACCCTGTTTTAAAATTTTATGTATATTAACTCATTGAATTCTCACAAAATCTCGATGACGTGAGTCCTATTATTATTCTCATTTTACACAAATGAGAATTAGAGCCTACAACAGGTATTAATTAAGGCTTCTTTGATTAACCTCTCTTTGTGCAAATAAAATATGCACTCAGCATTTTAGATGTCTCTATAATAGTGGTTATCCGACATCAGTCTGCCATTGTGCTTCTTGACTAAATTTTTGTGGGTGTGACAAAATAAAATACATTTTAAAAGTAGTGAGTTTTGGGCTTCCCTGGTGGCGCAGTGGTTGGGAGTCAGCCTGCCGATGCAGCGGACGCGGGTTCGTTCCCCGGCCCGGGAGGATCCCACGTGCCACGGAGCGGCTAGGCCCGTGAGCCATGGCCGCTGAGCCTGCGCGTCCGGAGCCTGTGCTCCGCAACGGGAGAGGCCACAACAGTGAGAGGCCCGTGTACCGCAAAAAAAAAAAAAAAGTAGTGAGTTTTTATAAGCTTTATTTGAATCAGTTCATAAGATTCTCATTTATTCTAATATTATACCTCATAATTGTTTGATGTCAAATGACATTGCTTTTATTAAATTATAATAACAATAGATGGCAGGCATATTTTGTATGGTTGGCTGTTTTTCTTTAATTGTTTTATTGCTCTTACTGGAAAGAAAATATCAATATTATTTTATTTGAAGATTTTCTGGTCCATAAAATCCCCAAATCTGATAACCCTCGGTTTTTAGCACTATATATAGTGCTTATATATATATTTCTATGTATATATTCTATATACATATATATAGAATATATTCTATATATATATAGAATATATTCTATATATATTCTATATATATTCTTATATATTTCTATATATAAGAAATCTTATATATTTAACTTTTTGATTTAAGAAAATTAACAAGGTTATGATTATTAGTTATTCAAGAACAAAGTTGCTTTGAATGATTAATCTTGTCTGAATAGCATACTGTATTCTCTTTTAATGGTTGGAAAGAATGATCCCACCGGCCTTTTTATAATCTCCCAGGGCTCAAGTCAAATGGTCTCTTAGGTTCCTGTTCTGACACTTGACTCTCTTATATCCAAGGGATTTCTTTTTGAAGAGCATATGATAGAGAAGCTGCAAATACATTTTTAAATGACAAAAAGGATAGGGATATCAGTATCATTAAAAAAAAATGATTTAAAAAAACCCAACACTCTGTTGCTATCTGATCAAGAGTTGCCAGCCTATACAGATTCAGGTTTCAACCACCTTGGAGTAATCTTGTTGTCTTTGACTCCATTTCATTTTGTCTGCTTTAATGTGACTTTAGCTTGGACTTGTACCTTTCAAAAGTAATATTTGATGTAAAAAAAAATAAACCGTAACAGTAATTTATATGACTATGTGGGTAAATAGATATGGGGAAGAGGGAGGAACAAAAGTACCAGAGACATTATAACTTACATAATTTTTGTACATATTCCACATTCAAAAGAAAATTAATGTACATGTGTACAAATTAAAGCCTTTCTTCTCAGTGATTTTTTCCATTATCTATAATTTGCTTCTAAATTGAAGGAATGAGCAAAGACCAAGTTAAGGCAGCATGACCCAAATAATTGTCCTTAAACCCAACTTTGATTCCTCATTAAATTTTCTAAATTTAGTCATTTAACTTTTGTTGGCACAAAGAAACAGACCTTACTTAACAGCCCATTTGCATTTACAATTACTTGCATTTCAGTGGAAATATTCCAAAAATCCTTATCTCTTGAAAAGCTCAATCATGCTTGATATAAACCGTGCAAATAAAGAACCAAACTTTATTTGCCAGCAGTGCTGCTGGATCAAATATTTGACATATTTTCTTCTTACATCGTTTGACATTTTTATTGACACAGAATCTCTCAACTAACAAACAAGAATGAATTGAAACTCTTGGATTAGATCAGTAGTTTGTTCAGTTCATTTTCCTAATTTAAAATCACATTATTTAGAGCCATACTCTAAGTCTTCACGATAAAAATTATTTTATTTGGAAACACTTTTAAAAATTATTTAATTACCATATTGAAGAGTAATATGAGTTTTAAGTTATACTTTCGTTATTCTAGTTCTGAAAGTACTGTATAAATTAATCATTTTAGTTAAACAATAACAATCTTAGCATAAGTCAATTCACCCTGTTTATTTTAACATCAATGACTGCTGATGCGTACGGTCTTATATGTTCTACCTGTCCTACGAATATTTCAAAATGCTTGATAGGTGACTGATCTCATTTGATAAAGGAAGGCACAATACAGGAAGTCAATCTAGATCGGGTTCATGAAAGGAGCAATATGGGCCAGTCTCATTGGAGGAGAGAATGTTGGGACTCGGCGAGTTAGGCATGTGGCAGATGGATCCTTTGGCAGGATGAGATGGGCCAAATTGTTCCATCAACCATGATAATCAGGCGGCAAACCAAGAGGTAAAAATCAGAAAGCAAAGGTAAATCATGCTGGAACAAAGTGACCAGTGGAAATGTCAGAGTAGGGGCTCAGCAAACGGAGACAGTCAAACTGGAAGAAAGATAAGTGGGTGCTGTTGGAAAAGCAAGAGCAAAAATCAAGAAGTAAGAGTAAGCTGAAGCAGGTGGGACCTAGACGAACTTTCAGAGTGTCAGGCAGTACTTGGCCTGGCTCTCAGATGCTCTTCCAGATGTCTTTTATTTTAGCTTGTTTCGTTTGCAACCTACGTCTGGTTTCTGATATCATCATTTAATATATTCACTTTTTTGATTCCTAAATAGTTAATTATTCAATTATGTGCTTCATTTTTTTTTTATGTGCTTCATTTTTGAGCATAATTTTAAACCAGACACTATACTCAGTACCGCTGTTGCCTAAAAATCCCATGGAATGAGAAGTAAGTAATGACCATCCAAAAAACAAATTACTATTTGGAATTTGACTAGTGAGGTATGAGGCAGAGAAGATTCAGGGGATGTCCAGGGATCCTGCATAATATTGTGTAGTTCCTGCAGGGTAAATGATTAACAAAAAGGAGTAAGGGATAGGAAGGAGAAAAAAGCTACTCCCAAGTTTTTTACTTGGGCAGAGGGTGAAATGGTAGTTCCAGTCATAAATCTGGGAGCTAGAAGACAAGATAATGAAAAGTGAGTTTATTTTGTTACAGTGACTTAAGGTAACTGTGATACTGTGTTGCATCTAGATGAAAAAGTGCATGTTCCCATGGAACTGAAGCTCAGGAAAAAAAAGAATAATCTGCCCTGGAGATTCTGATTAGCATATATTCACTCGTTCAGCAAATATTTCTGATCACCACCTGTGTACCTGGTGTGCAAAATCGGGCAAACTAAGCAAAGTACATCGGAGCTGGTCCAAAGTCTGGTTTTTGGGTGAGTGTGGTGCAGACTCAGTAAAGCCAGATGTTAAGACCAGGGACCTTTAAGTCAGATTTCCTGCAACTGAATCCTGATTCTGCTACCTCCTACTAGGGTCTTCTTCAACAAATTATTTAATCTTACTGTGCTTCAGTTTCCTATCCTCTAAAATAGACATAATGATAGAAGTATCTTCTTCGTGGTTTTGTAGTGAGTTAATGTATATAAAGTTTCTAGAAAAGTGCCTGACACATGGTAGCATTTTAATAAATACTAATTATAATTATGGAAAGGCAAGAAGGCAACCATGACAAGGGTGTTATTGAAGGAAGAGTTCGGTTGGTTTATGCCAGGAAGTAGTGGGTGAGAAGTAGAGGGGGACATACGGAGTCTCAGGAAATAGTCCCTTCTTCACAAGGGTGTAGCCTCCTCATCATTATCCTCCGGAATCCCTAGTTCCCAGGCTACTATCCTGTAGCCTCCAAGAATCATATAAGCCAGTAACATCTTTTCATGAGATACCGGTCACCCATATACTAAGACACATGCTACTCACTGATAAAATTCAGTATTTAAATTATATAGTAAAAACATGTATTTATGCACAATTGATGTATTTCAGTCTAATAAAGGGATTATACTTAATCTTATTATTAAGTCAGTAAACAAATCCTTACTTCTTCCTTGTCTCATGTGAATGAATCCATGCTGTTTCAAAGTCAACATCCAAGGGAAGCTATCAGTGATAGATTTGAACAGGAAGGGTGATTTTAATACTTGTCCATGTGTGGTTCAGTGGAAACGAACAGGAGATCTACCAGATTGTTGGCCCCAACATTTTCAAGTTTGGGAAGGAAAAACACTAATTGGAAAATATTTTTTACTTTTTAAAAAAATCTCTGTTACACCTATCTTTATTATTTCCTTTGGGTTATGAATTATTTGAGCATCTCTCTATTTTCATTTACAGAAAAGAGAGAACTAGGGACTTGGATTGTAAGAAGACCTTGGTGAAAGGGTGAAATTCTCAACATATTGACATAGCTAACATGGACTGAACAGTTATCAGGTGTCAGACACTGTATGAAATACTATATGTCATTTATTCCTCATAATAACTCTATGAGACAGATATGATATTTATTTTCAATCGAGGAAAGTGAGAAATAAAGTAACTGCCTAATGGAAGAAGTCAAGGTAGGAATCCAGGCTGTACTTGAGCTGTTTTTCATTTTGGTTTATGATTATCATGTTCATTCATTTCTGCCATGTTTATTGAGCACTTAATACATGCCAGGTAATTATGAGTAACAATATCTCTATTCCTATGACATATTCAGTGTTTTATTTTTGTTAATCCATGGCGAACAGCAAGATCTCCAAAAATTTTAGAAAAGAATTTATGATGCAAATCTAACTATATTGCTCCCATGGAGCAGCCTCTCAATATATACCTGATGGATTTGGGAAAAAATACAGTAATAAAATTAAGTATGTAGTAGGTATTTGGCACATGCTAGAAGATTTAATCTTTATAATAAACATTAAGTTAGTCATTCTATTTGCAGGAGAAACTGACATTCAAAGAAGTTAAATAACTTACAGAGCTAATGAGAAGTGGAGACAGAATTGCCCAATATATTCAAGGGAAGGTTTGTCTAAGCAAATGGCTCTGGGCTCAAATAAGGGAGCATATGCAGCCTACTCTAAGTCCTCATTAGTTCTTCACAGTGTATGTTGCCTTGTTGAAGTTGTTAAGAAACTGCTGTAGTAATGAACCCTGTTTAGTATTATTTTAGTACCTTTTTTTTTCTAACATCTTTATTGGAGTATAATTTCTTTATAATGGGGTGTTAGTTTCTGCTTTATAACAAAGTAAATCAGCTATACATATACATATATCCCCATATCTCTTCCCTCTTGCGTCTCCCTCCCTCCCACCCTCCCTATCCCACCCCTCTAGGTGGTCACAAAGCACCGAGCTGATCTCCCTGTGCTATGCGGCTGCTTCCCACTAGCTATCGGTTTTACATTTGGTAGTGTATATATGTCCATGCCACTCCCTCACTTTGTCACAGCTTACCCTTCCCTCTCCTTGTGACCTCAAGTCCATTCTCTAGTAGGTCTATGTCTTTATTCCCATCCTGCCCCTCGGTGGATGGACCTAGAGTCTGTCATACAGAGTGAAGTAAGTCAGAAAGAGAAAAACAAATACCGTATGCTAACACATATATATGGAATCTGTTTAGTATTATTGAAGTTATCATCCCTAAATTTATATCAGCAGATCTGGGCTGAATAATAGCAAATAGCACCATTTAATCCAAGCACCACATATACTGTTTAACCAGGGTCAGCTACATAATTTGTGGAACCAAGTGCAAAGTGAAAATGTAGAGGCCCTTGTTCAAAATGTAGGAAAAATGTGCCATTAAAAGTATTAAATATAAATTTTTTTCCTTTCTTCTGCAGTCTTTCTCTTGACATGTCATGGTGCATATTATTTGTTGTTTGGTATTAGTCTAAGTAAAGAAAAATTAAAGTTTTAAATTATTAGCATGAGTTTTACTATTCTTTATATTTGTAACACCAGTCATAAATGCAAATGTCAGAATATTTAATTTACATGTGAAATCACCAAAAATCATAATTCATGTCTCATAGTCATACATGCATGTATATTCCATTCTTATTAGAACAATGAAAATTCTGCACAAAATTATCTCAAGTGTTTTTATTTTACTTTTTGATATGTACACATTCTACCAACACTTTCTTACTCATGAGTAAGAAAGAACTGAAAAGGAAAGGAACTATGGGTGCCCTATCTTTAACTTTCATGCTGTGTGATCATTTTTAGTGTAGATGATTGGCTTATCCAGAGAAGTAACAAGAATAAGAAGGAATATGATAAGATTTCTTAGTTGTTTGTGTTTCTTAGAATAACATTGCCTCTGTCTGCATTCAAAGCAAGTTCTGGTTCAAATAGAAAACAGTGCCTCTTGGCGTTGTCATTGCCAGCCTCTCCCCTTGCTCAGCCATAGACGTAATAACACTTTTACCTTGAACTCACTTTGAGTTTTGTTGAACTTCCACATGTTGTGGGTCCACCAAAATTCTGCACTCATGGGGAATCAGGCTAATGCAAATAGGGTTGCCAGGAATGGTGACCATGCATATCTGCTTATATGAATGAATGCTGTATTGTCACATTGGATTTCACATGCAGAACACAAGTTCAAAGACAAAGTTCTCAAGAATTTTAAGGCAGCAGTAGTGGAGTGTTAAACCAAGTATGGGGCCTCTGAGAACAGGGCTCTGTGTGACTGCGGTGGTCACAAGCCTGTTGACCTTAAACAAACACTTTCAGTTATTTATGTAGCAAGAATGGTTTTATTCTGGATCAACAAAGAATTGCAATCTGGGGTCTACACCCGTGGTGAGCCATGTGTAAGTCCTCTGAAACAAGGAGAGGAGAACTTTTGCAAAGTGGGGGGTGGAGGGACTTGGGAGGGCTATAATAAACAAAGAGTCCATTGGAGGAATTGAGAGTTCAAAATATAGTGGCTTTTCATTGGCTGAATTGTGACAGTCTCTCACTTGCAGAGCTGTTGCCAGGCAAAAAGAGAAAGTCTTTCTTCATCCTGTTGGGTTCTGCTATCATTGTTGGGCATGAGAGCTCCCTCTTCTGGCCTTCTGACTCTATTTTAATGGAAGTTATTTTTTATTAATTTTTACATTTTCCCCTTTTGATCAAGATCTTTCTCTGAAAGCATTGCTAATGAAAAGTCAGGTTTTTTGGATTCTGCGGCTTTTTGTTCTTCAATGCCAGGAGGACCTCTTCTGGGTGTAGTGTCCCACGTTAGAGGGAAGGTGCACAGACTGGAAACGTTTTGAGATCACATTTGAGTAACAAGGAGGGGTAAGAAGGAAAGCACTCAGGCACTTTTTAAAATCTAAAATCCATATATTATCAAGATCATAGACACTGGAGCATTATGTCATCATCGAAGACAAACTTCCAACAGGCCTGCTCCAGATATCTTGAGAAAGCTGTCTCATCAGATGTGGTCTGTTTCAATTTCTGGGATTCTTTAATTTCAGGTCACAAGATAAATGCAAGTCTAGTCAGTGTTTGGTGCTTTCTTCAGTGTGTCACATGAATCTAAGAGTCTACTCCCAGGATTTTGGTGGAAAAAGTGTTGGTTAACGGTATCTGATAGGGGCCTTTCCAGCAAGGTTAAAGAAAGTCTTTCTGGAGGTGTCTTCCCAATAGAAAAAATCTCCATGGTGCCAGGTGTGATGCTTAATGTCTTTGTGTCCTGTGAGTGCACTGTGAAGAGATTGCTCTATCAAAACCTGCTTATTTTTAATGGAAGCAATTAGGCATTTGAAATATTGGAATATCATTCCTTTTATAAGTTGTGGGTCAAAAACTTGACTTACAGGGGTCAAGTGCATTGGGTGTCCTACAACTATCTCAAAGGCTGAGAGTTTATGAGATCCAAAAGGGGTGGATCTGAGATTTAGGAGGAGTAATGGCAATGTTTATGACCAAGGTATTTGGAGTGCCTCTGAAATGTTGCCAGTTGAGTCAATAATACCTTTAGTACATGCAACTAAACCAGAGGATTGAAGGTGTTAAGGGCAGTGCAGTTAAAGTGTTGAAAAACCAGCGAAACAGAACAGACTTGTCAAAGTACCTGACCAATAGAATGGGTTCTTCAGTCACTGTGCAGTTCAAGAGGAGTCCCCCAGGTAGGGATGATCTTTTAGAAAAGGACTTTACCTACAGAAGAGGTAGTAGCCTATCTTCAAGAGAAGGCCTCAGTCCAGTGTATAAACATACAGACCATGAGTAAAACATACCTATATCCATGAGATGGAGGAAGTTGTATGAAATCCAATTGTCAGACCTCAAATGGTCCATTAGGCAGTTTAAAATATCTGGAAACAATACAAATAGGCTTCCCTGGGTTATATTTTGGACAAGTGAGACAAGTGAGGTAGGCAAATTTTGTGACCTTGTTAATGTTTCCCCACCAGTATTGATTCATGGAGTCTATTGTGACCAATGATTTAATGCATGGACAGTGATTAGGAGTGGGGATTTTAGAGTTTCCGGTAGGACTGGGTTGTTATTTGGTCCAAACTAAAACTTTTTCTTTTTACCAAACCAACAATTGAATTTCCAATCTTGTTTTTCTTTATTTGAAGCCAATTGTTGGGCTTCTCTAATCAGTTTTTTAAAGTTGTCATTTGGGGAAATAACTCTTTGGACCATGGCACAGATTTGCTGCTGCTTGTTCCTTTAAGGGCAGCATTTCTTACAGAAATGAGAGCAAGATGATTTCCCTTAGCTTCTAGAGAGTCAAGTTTAGAGTGCCCCGGAATCCTAACAATAGCTAATATGGCAGGTAAAAGTATTGTATCCAGTAATTCCTAAACTTAGGGGATATTTTTAATTTTATTTTGCCTGGATGTAAGGAAGCCATTTTGCTTCTGCAACATGCCCAAATCATAAGCTACTCTGAAAGCATATCTACTGTCAGTATAAATATTGTCAGGTTTGCCCTTGGCTAAAGTACGAGCCCATGTAAAAGCATTTAATGAAGCCCTTTGAGGTGAAATAGCCATAGGTAAATGTGCTGCCCCAATAACATCAAAAAGAGCTGCAATAGCATATCCAGCACAATATTTGCCGTTGTCAAATTTTAAATAAGAACCATCAGTGAACCATGAAAAGTCAGTGTTACCCAAATGAATTTCCTGCCCATCATCATGAGGAGCCAGGAGGTGATCTGTCAGCATTAAGCACTCATGAAAGACTTCGTTGGTGATGGAAGGGAGAAGAGTAGCCAGATTAAGGTTATACAATATAATAGAGTTATGTGATGAACCAAAGGGCTTCATAGGAAGTGAGCTGGCTGACTGAGAAATGTTGAGTGTGATGAGAATTCAGGAGGGCTTCTACAGCACGAGGTGCAAAAATGGTTAAAGGGGATCCCACAGTGGTTTTCTTGGTGGCCTTAACCAAAAAGGGCAGTGGCAGTAATGACTCTAAGGCAAGGGCTGTATCCCCATTCCACAGGGTCCAGATGCTAGTTATATCATATGGGTTGATGGTGGTCCCTGGTTTTTTGCTTTGTTTTCTGGTTTGTTTGTTTGTTTGGTGAGTACCCCAAGGTCATTCCTTTCCCTTTCATATACAAAAAAGGAAAAAGGGAATCTGATAATTAGGCTGTCTGAGGGCAGGAGGGATCATCAAATTCTCCTGTAAGGCTTTAAAGGCTATGTCATCTAGATCCGCCAATGAAGAATTGAGTGAAGATTGTTCTTCTTTAGTAAAACATACATATATTTGGCATAAGGGAGAAATTTGTAATCCAACAACCAATTAGCCTGAGGAAGCGTCACAGTTGGCTCATAGTTTGGGTTTCGGGAAACTTAGGACACCATGTAGTCTATGTGGATCTAGGTGTAGCCCCTGTTCTGATATTAGATGCCCTAAATATCAAACCTGGGTTTGGGCGAACTGCAATTTTTCCTTGGTCACCTTTGGTCCCTTTAAGTGTAAAAGCTTTAGCAAGTGGATGCTGTCTTGCTGTGAGGAGGCTTGAGGAGAGCAAACAAATCATCCCCATATTGCAACAAAGTAGAACCTCTAGGGAACTTCATATCATTCAGATCAGCCTTCAGGATTTGTGAGAAAGAAGGAGGACTCTCTTAAAATCCTGAGACATTCTTGTCCAAGTGAATTGTTTTTCTTTACAACTGAAGGCAAAAAGGTATTTGCTACCTTCATCAACTGGAACACTAAAGAATGCACTGCCTAAATCAGTTGTAGTAAAGAATTTGCTTCCATAGGGAATGGATATCAGCAGCCTATGAGAGTTAGGAACAACAGGGTTTTGGGAGATTACAGTGTTGCTTATTGCTCAGAGGTCCTGGACAAATCTTTACCCTTGGCCCTTAGATTTTCTCAGCAGTAAATGGATTGTTACAGGCACTAGTACAAGGGATAATGAGGTCTTGAGCCTTCTAATCTTCCATTATGGGCTTTATACCTTGAAGGGCCTCTTTACTTATACGGTGTTGATTAGTTCTGGGGAGAGGTTTTGAGGGATCTGTTTGACTTTTGATGGGAGGTGTGCTGTGAATTTTGCCAATATCAGTTGGAGATTTTGCCCTTAAGGAGGATGGTAGCTGATTCAATAGGGACAAATGATCAGTGTTTCCAGAATCAGCTCTTGTATCATCAGAGATGGAGCAAATAAAAGAGGTCAAAGCGTTATTTAATTGACCTGATTGGTTACTTTGATGACTGCTGTCAAGTTCTAGAATGATTTTCTCCTTTTGGGAGAAAGAAATTCCAGCATGATACTTCTCTAAGAGTTCTCAGCCTAATAAATGGATAGGGGTGGAGGAAATAAGAAGAATAGAGTGTATATCTCTCAAAAGGCTTAAACAAAAGGGAATAGGTTCAGAGGCAGGGACATCCTGAGGATAATCAGAGATCCACACTAGTTGAAGTGTTTTAGTTCTCCAGAGTAGGGACTGCTTTATAGTAGTGGGGTTGAGAACCAAGAGTGTGGCTCCAGTGTCAGTTAGGACTAGAAGAGACTCATCCCCAATCTGGAGAAATATTTCTCCAAGTCAGTTTAGAGGAAAGATTGGGAAGAGCCCCTGTAGTTCCTTGGAACCCCTTCATTGAGAATTGGAAGGATGTCAGAAAGGCTGGTTGGAGGAACCTAAAGTGCTTAAATTTGTAATAATTTCTTTTCGAATATCCTGGCTCTTTGCAGTAATAGCAGAAACTAGGAAGAACTGAGAGCTCAAAGTATAGTGGCTTTTCATTCACTGAGTTATGACAACCTCTCATTGGCTGAGCTCTTGCCAGGAAGAAGAGTGTCTTCTTCCTGTTGGGCTTTGCTGTTGTCATAAGGTGTGATAGTGCCCACTTCTGGCCTCCTGACTATTTTAATTGATGTTTCTATTTATTAATTTTTACAAGCCCATGAAGCTGTCTCAGTTTTTAACCCAATTGAGATAAAATTATATATATCTATATCTATATCTATCTATCTATCTATCTATCTATATATATATAACAGAAACGATGCTCTGTTTACCATCAATTCCTCAATTTAAAATGCAATCCACGTTCAGGTTTGTGGTTTAGTGTTCCCTTCATGAGAAACTTCACACTTCATTATCTAATTCAAATGCTTTTCAAGCTCTCTTAACAGGAAGAGGTTTTTCCTTCCAGTCCATCACCAACTAATATTTTTGTACAACACAGAACCACATATTTGAATATCCTGATGTCAAATTGCTATAAAAGTATCTAAATACTTATTCTCTCTTTCTCAACTTTGTGATTGGAACAAATAGTTTGCATGCTATAACACACTTAGAGTAGCACTGATCTAGGGATATCCCATTGTATTTTAATTGTGAAGATGATTGTTTTATGTCAGTGCCCAGTAAAGAACTGATTAGAAATATCTCAGTCTTTTAATTCACTTATGAATGATAAGGGAATATATAGCTGTCATGTCTCTTTTACATTTCTATCCTATGAAATAGTATGAAAGGATTTTTTAAAATGTTAATTCTTGATCATCCAGATACGGTTACCTGGCTTACTTGACATTCTCTTTTATAAACAAAAAACTAATAGTAAAAGTAGTTAATTAAAATTTTGCAAATCAGTATTATATACTAAATGCATGATTTTTCCTTTGATTAGAATCCTGATGTAGAAAGCAAACATCTAGACTCACTGACTGTCTCTGCAGAAGTACTGGTGATTTCCCAGAACCCTTTGGGAAGTGTGGTGGGATTGGAAAGACTTACTAAAAAGAACTGGAAAGTCTGGCCACCTTTGTCACTCCTTCTCCCACTGATATTGATTCTCGGCAGAGTTATCTGTTGGGTATTCCCTCACTCAATCACCCCTGAGCTTTTTAGAAAACTTATCATAAGTTTCCAGGTGTTTGGCAGTTATTGCTATTAAGCACAATTACTTTTTCTTAGCTCCCAGTTGGTTAAGTTGAGACAGAAGGAAAGAAAGCTGGATGGCCAAACCTCTTGTGCTCCCTAACATGGCCACATTGCCATAAAAAGGAAACAGGAGCAGGAAGGAGATCATTACAGGATTTTCCAAATGGAACCAACTTGACCTCACTGTGGTCATTCAGATGCCAAGTGTCAGAAGATGTTGGGGAGTAATGGATTCCTATTTCTAGCATCATACTTAAAATGAAAGGTTTTCGCTTCTTTAATATTTCTTGAAACATCAAGAAAGAATCTCTGAAAAGGAAAGTACTTATCAACTTTTCTTTATGAAGGTGGTGTGCAGAGACAGATACATGGGGAAAAATTAGGCAGTAAGTTAATATTTAATAAATTCAAAAAAATTAAAACTATAAAAATAAAGTCCTGATGATAATCTTCTGTCTTCACTTAATCACCACTTAGCCAAGCAAACCAGAAAGCCCAACCATCCCTGAAAATTTACCAAGAGTGAAGTAATTTTTAAATTCTTTTAAAACCAAGTACCAAATCAGATTAATTAGCAAGGCTTTTTCTTGGTCCACGGAAGAATATTTTCTACATGGATCTAAAAGATATAAAAATGACTCAGAAGTTTATAAAAAAAAGTAAACTTTAGAGTAAAATGAATTTACTTTATACTCAGTCTTCAGGATTGTCCTAGATTTTAGAGATTTTACATGTCTAAGAAGCAGTAAATCAATGCATTTTTCCCCCAACCATTTTGTCATTTCAATTACTTTTGTAGTTTACAAACTTTACAAAAATAACATCGAAAGTACTATTAGAGGTAGACTACATGGAAAAAGAAAGTTTTCTATTCTCTAATAATAATAAAAAAAAAAAAGAAGAAAATCCTGAACCATTAAAACCGAGGAAAGTAAATTTGTTAGTAGACACATTTAAATAAATAATCAATTCAGCACTAGCCAAAATATCATGCTTCATATTAATTATCAATTTTGCAAGATTCTCTTGGAAAGCTATTCAGTATTTGGTTGGGTACTCCAGTAGCATAAATTATACAAAATATTTTTTTATTTCTAGTATTAGATTATGGTTCTAGGGAAATTTTGAAGCTGTATTATCTGTGAACACAATATGATATGAGATACAGAATTAATAAATCAGACTAATCAGATGTATTTTTAACTTTTAGATATGTTTAATAGTGCTACATGAAGTACAGGATATCCTAAGGTGTCACAATATAATTTTGCTGTGGTGAGTGTGGTAGCCAGAGGACTAAATCTGCCTGTTTCAGGGTCTACCTCACCAAGTGATCATAGCTGTTAAGACTTTTTGGCCTGGAGGTCTTGCACTTGGATGATGAGTGGACAAACTCACCAACTCATTCAGTCAATCAGCTCTTCTTTCCTAAGCCCTTACTTTGGGTTGGGTATTGTGCTCAGTGCTGGGTTTATAACAAATATGAAGGAGTTACAGTGGTGTTGGACTTTATGGATCATTACATCTAGCAGCTCTTTGCAGTTTACCAGATGTTACAACCCAAGACCAAGCCCACATGCTAGCGTACAATGTGAGATGCGCCCTAGGAATTCATTCATTCACTCATTCACTTATTTAGTCAACAATTTTTTTTTTTTTAAAGAGCCATGCTTTTTAAAAAAATTTATTTTATTTATTTATTTATTTTTGGCTGTATTGGGTCTTTACTGCTGCGCGCAGCTTTCTGTAGTTGCGGCAGTGGAGGCTACTCTTTTTCGAGGTGCACAGGCTTCTCATTGTGGTGGCTTCTCTTGTTGCGGAGCATTGGCTCTAGGTAGCGTGGGCTTCAGTAGTTGTGGCACACGGGTTCAGTAGTTGTGGCTCGCGGGCTCTAGGGCGCAGGCTCAGTAGTTGTGGTGCACGGGCCCAGTTGCTCCGTGGCATGTGGGATCTTCCCGGACCAGGGCTCAAACCCATGTCCCCTGCACTGGCAGGCGGATTCTTAACCACTGCGCTACCAGGGAAGCCCAGTCAACAATTTTTGAGTAACTATTATGATCCAAGCACTCTGTTAAATCTTTGGACTGTTGATACAAAGGTAAACAATTCCTTGAAGGATTTACGATCTAATGAAAAATAATAATTAAAAAAACCCACTACTATCAGCTATTTAAATAAAGGATATATTACACAATACAGGGAATAATATAAGAAAATTAACAAGTGAATGGATTCAAAGGTAAAGCACCTACTGTACCTGAAGAAGTTTAGGGAGAAATACTTATATCAGCACATGGAAGAGCCCACCCAAATATTGCCTTTTGATCGTGGGCTTGGTCCTAATCTCCTTATGTTTCAGAGTTTCACATGTTTAAAAGAGGAAAAAGGATAGTGCCTACCTCACAGGGTTTAAAAGTGAAGCTTTAACAAGATAACTCGATATTGTACTTATAAGACTAAATAAATAGTAAGTACTAAATAAATATTAGTTATTTTTATTTTTACCTATCCTGATTTTGTACTTTTGTTTCCCTTTTCTTCATTAGTTTTGCAAGGATTCTTTAAATACCTTTATATTGTGTCAAAAAACTATGCCCCTTGATTTATTAATTTAATTTATTGTTTTATATTTCCTGATTCATTAAATTCTGCTCTTATATTTAATATTTTATTTTTCCTAATGGTTGTTTACTTTATAAATTATGAGAGGTCTGCTTAGTGCACTAAGTTATTTTCCTTCATGTTTAATAATGAAAACATTTAATGTTACAAATTTACCTTTGAATGTAGCCTTAGTCATATCACATAGTTTTGATGTGCAGTATACGTATGCTCATTAATTTATAAATAGATTTGATTATATTTTTATATGATCACAATAACTTTGACCCAATAACTAAGGATAATGATTTAAATCTCTAGTTAATGGCTGTTTGTTGTTTTACTTTTCTTTAACTTTTTGTGGTTGGAAGACTTAGGTTAATATCTAATTTTAATATGTCTTAGTGATAAATTATAGCATGTGCAAATTCTCCTATTTTTATTTATTTAAAATTTATTTTTATTTAGATAGTGTGGTCTGTTTTAAACTACATAGACTATAGATATTTGGAAAAAGAAACAAACCTGTGTAGTTCTATGGCACAAAGTTTAGTATACAGTTTTTATATTTCTATTATAATTTGTTATTTGTCAACTTCATATGCAATTAATAGCTGAAATAGTATGCTGAAGTCTTGCATTTTAGTCCTGTTTCTATTTGGTTTCAAGTTTACTTTTTAAAAATAATTTCTGGTTTAGATAAGTTAAGTCTCTGTTAATGCTTGAAGTTTCATGCCTGTCATACCTTCATTACATGTTGTCCTTAATAAAGTAATTTGTGTCCCATTTAATGCTTTTTGTCTTGGAAACTCTCTTGCCCAGGACAGAAACAACAATCAACATCTTTTTTAAACTTCTCAAATATCTGCATACCCTGCTTCCCATTGGATGGGGTAGGGAAGGATAAATAGAATTTGGTTAACCTCTATGTCAAAGTCATACATATGAGATCTAGAAACTTGGTTTTTTCTTCTGCCAAGGGTATTAAAATAGCAGATGGAGAATCAGCCCTACAAACATGCATATGGCTTTTAGTTTGCTTTTATTAATTGTTCATGTAATTTAGACTGAACTTCTCTTGATTAAAAATAAAAGACATGCAAGGAGTTTCAAGACCTTCTCTTTTTCATGACCATCACTGATCAAATTCTCAAGATGTTACTAGCTGAGAAGAAAACGCAACTTTGATGCAAGCAAGTATATCTAATGTCTAAAACCTTTACTAAGTAATCATCTAATACAATAATTAGATGTAATTAGATTAATCTCACACAGTTACAATATACATAGTTCTTGATTATGTCTAGTAATAATAAAAAAAGAGCTTGAATAGATGAAAACAGCTGCATTTCATCTCTTTACTATCTTTTTTTTTTAATGTTTAACAAGTTAGAAAAGTGGTAAGCTATTTAGTTTGTGTCCACTTCTTTCCTTGTATGTCTAACATTAGGAAGTGCTAAAGAGCAGTAAACCAGACCATTCTGGAAGGCAGAGAAGAAAAAGCCCCATCAAACCCCACTATCCACACAGTCCCTGAATAACAGAGAAACAGAAAGAAAAATAAAAACTCAATTGCTAGAGCAATCATATTGCCACTCACTTCTAAGAAACTCAATATTATCCGAGTAATAATGGGCACATTTTGCAGCACTGATTTTATAAACTTATACTTGAAAAGTTCTAAATTATTCTCTCTCAACCCCTAAAGCTTGGTGAAAACCTCCTGCTTCCAAATGCCAAACTGGAGAAATTCTTTTCTACAGAAAATTAATTTAAGCACAGGATAAAAAAACGATATATCCAAGGAAAGCTGCTTTTGGAGAATACTAAATATGAGACATCAAAAGCGGCAACGCCACTCTGGATAAATCAGAGGTCTTAAGCAATGTAAGGAAGACTCCTTGAAAAACCTAGTCTCCCTTACATTCCATGATGTCTGTAAGAAAGCTGATATTAAAGTATATGTCTTGGATTTTAGGAAAGAAAGGGAGAGAAAACAAAAACTACTACAAATAATTATAATTAAACATAAGAAAAACTATGGAAAATATCTAAAGTTAAGGTTTCATCTTCGCCACTTTATACATATGTACTTTAGGTGACCGTGTATGAGGTAATCAGAATGTTTTCTCATTTTCAAGAATAGAACTGACCAGAAAAAGTAGCTTCTTTTGATTCATGTTCACAGAAAATAATATGTTCCCTTTTGCACTGGGAGTCTGTTCAGTATATAGCCAAGAAACTTGATGTGTTTATGCTTTAATAGAAAACACACTGATATTTCTTAGAGTTGACTTCACCACTTACTAATAGCGGGGTCCTGGACAACAGCACCAGAAGGAATCTAAGGTCCCTCCTTATTAGAAAACTTCCCGTCTCTTCTCTAAAAGATTCTGTTTGTCTCTCCATATACCCACTTCCTATTCTACTCTTGTCTCACATCTGCTACCACCTTCCTCCCCTGCATTTTTTTGAATTTTTTAAATTGAAGTATAGATGATTTACAATATTGTGTTAGGTTTGGGCATACATAAAAGTGACTCAGTTATATATATATATATTTTTTTCTTTTTTAGATTCTTTTCAATTATAGGTTATTACAAGATGTCGAATATAGTTCCCTGTGCTATACAGTAGGTCCTTGTGGTTTATCTATTTTATATATAGTAGTGTGTATATGTTAATCTCATACTCGTAATTTATACACCCCCTTCCCTTTTGGTAATTATAAGTTTGTTTTATATGTCTGTGAGTCCGTTTCTGTTTTGTGAATAATTTCATTTGTATTATTTTTTAGATTCCACATGTAAGTGGTATCATATAATATTGGTCTTTCTCTGATTTACTTCATTCAGTATTATTATCTCTAGGTTCATTCATGTTATGGAAAATGGCAATATTTCATTCTTTTTTATGCCTGAGTAATATTCCATTGTGTGTGTGTGTATGTATGTATATATATACACACACCACATCTTCTTTATCCATTCATCTGTTGATAGACATTTAGATGCTTCCATGTCTTGGCTTTTGTGAATAGTGCTGTTATGAACATTGGGGTGCATGTATCTTTTCAAATTAGAGTTTTCATCTTTTCCAGATATATGCCCAGGAGTAGAATTGCTGAATCATCTGATAGCTCTATTTGTAGTTTTTCAAGGAACCTCCAGACTATTTTCCATAGTGGCTGGGCCAATCCCTTGCATTTTTTTTTTTTTTGATCTTCCTTTCTTTATAAGTCCAAGGTCTTTGTAGCTACCACTGAAACCCAACCTGTGCACCAGGGAGGGATTAAATGGGAAGGGGAAGGAAGGGGAGAAGTAGGTAAGATGGCCCAGAGAGTGAAAGAACCCCAACCCTGTCTGCCTCTGTGGGCCCTGCCCACTCTTTTTCACCAATAGAATCAAGAATAGGATGAAGTAGCATTGACATATATACACTACCAAATGTAAAATAGATAGCTAGTGGGAAGCAGCTGCATAGCACAGGGAGATCAGCTTGGTGCTTTGTGACCACCTAGAGGGGTGGAATAGGGAGGGTGGGAGGGAGACGTAAGAGGGAAGGGATATGGGGTTATATGTATACAAATAGCTGATTCACTTTGTTATACAGCAGAAACTAACACAAGATTGTAAAGCAATTATACTCCAATAAAGATGTTTAAAAAATTTTAAATAATAAAATAAATAAAAAAGAAAAAAATAGATGAAGAAATTGAAATACTTTCTCATCTAAACACAAACCAGTAGTCATGATGGCTCAATCTAGTGAGCAAGATAAAGCAAAACATTTTTTATTTGTTTCTAATTGGTTCACGTACATCATAGAATGAGAGAGGCCAATAAATAGCTGGAGAGGTTGACACAGATGATATTCACGAGGTTAGTATTTTTTTCAGTGGCCTTTGAAAGTCTTGAGACCTAAATGATATTACATAAAACTAAACTTTGAAGTAACTGTTAAAGCTATTTATATACACTAGACAATTTTCTCAAGATTTATTCTTTCTGTCTCTCAGATTCTCACTAGAGTTCCATCATCAAGTTTTAATTCACACATGGGGCTAAGCCTCCAACCTCTCCAAACATTTTTAAAATCTGTGAATTAAAGACATTTAAAAGGAAGGCGCATGATCTCATCTGGACTGTCCCTTGATCTTGTTTCATATTCTTCAGCGTTCTTCTTTTTATATCGGGTCAATGGCAGAGGGGCTGTAACTGATCCCCTCATTTCAGCGCTGGAAAAACGTGAGGCACTTTGCCTTGGGTTCAGTTCTATTCTGTTATGCTACTCCCATTTGTCAGTAGGTAAAAACTTTTCCCATTCCCCAGAAGGCAGTACCTTCTGTGAATAGTTGCTTTAGACAAGCATTCATTGTTCAGAGGGTTTGATTCCTCACTGAGCAAAAGCTACTGGCATTATAAAGATGCCAGTTAAATTTTTTTTTTAAAGCTTGAATTTTTTAAAGCTAGAAAGGAACTCTCACTGTTGAGGCAGTCATGAAAGAAACCCTCTTTTCACAACCCCTGGAACAAGTAGATGAAGAGAGTAAGAGTAAAAGTGTAAAGACTGGGAAACTGGCTTTTTTCCAAGGAACAGAAAAAGCCACAGTTAGAAGAAGTAATTGAACACTTTGGAAATCTCTTTGAAGACCTAATGCAGTGGGACTTTTTTAAATGAATAAAAGCTAAATGCATAATAATTCCATGTAAGAAAATATAAATGAATGTTTGAAGTACTAAGTAATGAAGTTATAAATGTTTAATGTAGTGAGACCTAGCAGTAGCTGCCTTTGTTAATGTTTTTATCATTAGCAATGTTGTTACTTGGAGGAGATCAACGCAAAACCTGACAAAGTTTTACCTCTTGTTATTTTGTGTCTTGAATGCTCTGTCTGGCTCATGGTAATGATATTTGCTGTATTGATCATCCTTATTCAGTGGAATTTTGTGCTTTTGCAAATTGAATTTTGAACATACAAAAAAAAAGATAAAATAATTAGACTACCAAAATTCTCCACTCTTTCATATTTGTACTGATGACACATTAAACAGTCTTATACATCAGAATATATATAAACAGTAGGGTCAGTTGCATTCACACGGAAAATGTAGAGATAGATTTTAGCTCTGTTAATAGAACACACAATAAGAGATTTTAATACCTTGCTACATGTGGTATTTTTTATTACAAAAGGTACAGAAATCATTGGTAGTTAAAGAATGATGATATAAAAACAAATGTGTGTAGAGGATAGTGGAGTTTGAGATCTAAAATGGAAAATGCCTCAAGAGTGTTTCTCACACTGAAAGAGAATGTGTTTTCTGCTAAATGTAATAGAAGATGTTACGTATGTAGTAGACAGGATCAGGTGCCGGCAATCTTCCCGAAATATCCTCATGGTTCCTTTGTGCCAGCTTTCTGGAGACTCATTTCTCCATTGTGATCTGAAGTGACTCTATCTGCAGGAAGTCAGAGAACAGGGTTAGGCCCACCATCAGCAGACATGGATACCTGCACACGTGCTTACACGCAGGCTCATATCGTTCTATTATACTTTGGAGCAATGATTTCACTCTGGACCATGGAGCTACTGCAGAAGAATCATAGTCAACCAGCACACAGGGGTCTAAAAAGAAGGGGGAACTCCGATAAGGTAGAGTGTGACAGAATCCTGAACCAGATAATAATAATAAAAGAATCTTTGGGTTGGAAGGGATTTTAAAAATCATCTAAATCAACTGTTCACCTTTACCTCATTCATCACTCTGAAGCCCAGTTCTGACTCATGTTACCTTGGAAGACCACTAATTTCTAGTTCTTGTTTTGACTTTAGCTTGTGGAATGATTTCCCAGCGTGTCCCAAAATATCTCCTCTGAATGAAAAAAATGTTCTCTTCCCCACCCCCACCCCCCAGCCCACGTGTGAAAATAAAGCAAGGAGGCTGATTTTGTGAGTCATAGCCAATCTCTAAAAGCAGTTGCCAAAATGGAGTTGCCAAAATATTCCACAGCACGGCAGTGTGGTCGGAGTAGGCTTGTAGGCGTGAGTATCTCAAAGGGTATCTCAGTTCTCACTTTATAGTTTCCCATCTCTGTAATCACATACTGAACTGTAATGCTAAACTTTAGTAACTTTAAAAGGGATACATGAAGACACATTGTGTCTATTGTTTGCATAGAACAGTAGCATAATGTCTTTATTAGTAGGTCTCATTTTGCGAAAGCAGAGTCTGACAAAATTTCATCTTGCTTTCACTCAGTTATCTATACACAAGGAATGATCCTGTTCTGAATTAAAACTCTCTGTTTAGTGTCAAATTGAAGATGCAAACTCACTTATGGGGGGGCTTCCCTTGGAAATAAACTCTTTAATTCAATAACTCTCTAATCCCAGAATATTCCACAGAATATGAATACCTAGTTAAATTCATTTCAAGTACCAAGGAATATTTCAGCAATAGCATTTACATACTAACTTAAATTTAATGACACAACATAAAACATTTAGAACCATTAAATATGCAAAGGTTATTTTGAATTGTTATGGGCTTCTATCATCATTAGCATATTAATATAATATTTAAAATAATGAATTAAATATTTAAGTAGACCCTTATCATTTTATTTAAGGTTATTTGGAACTTGCAGTACACTTGCCATCTGCAGAGACGTTACTAGCTGGACACCTACATCACGTAACTCAATTAATAAAAAAGACCTTTTTTTAACATTGAAACAGAGCATTTAAAGAAAGTAACTGTGTTGTCATTTTGTTTTATTTTGCTTCGTTTTGGCAAAAGTGTTATAAAAGGCCACAAACATAGGTGGGTGAGTATACATTACAATGCATTTTATATCTAATGATCATTAAACTTGAACTTCACTAGTAATTCCATGGGTTTTTTAATCATGGAATTACAGGAATAGGAGAGGATATATATCTTTCTCTCATTTTATAATTTGCCTATTATGGTACATGAATATTAATCTATTCCATAACAGTGTCGTTGAAGCAAATTCTACAACAGATTTTATTTTATTTATTTATTTTATGGAGGTATAGTTGATTTACAATGTCGTGTTAGTTTCTGCTGCAAAACAAAGTGATTCAGTTTTATATATATATATATATATATATATATATATACATTCTTTTCCATTATGGTTTATCACAGGATATTGAATATAGTTCCCTGTGCTATAACTAAGACCTTGTTGTTTATACATTCTGTGATATAGTAGTTTGCATCTGCTAACCCTAAACTCCCAATACATCCCTCCCAGATCTTAGTACAGGCATACCTTGTTTTATTCTGCTTTGCTTTACTGTGCTTCACAGATCTTGAAGTTTTCACAAATTGAAGGTCTGTGGCAACTATTAGTCCAGCAAATCTATTGGTGCCATTTTTCCAACAACATTTGCTCACTTTGTTTCTCTGTGTCACATTTTGGTAATTCTTGCAATGTTTCAAACTTTTTCATTATTATTATATTATGGTGCTCTGTGATCAGTGATCTTTGATGTCTTTGATGTTACTATTGCACAAAGATTACAACTTGCTGAAGGCTCAGATAATGGCTAGCATTTTTTAGTAATAAAGTATTTTTTGACTAAGGTATGTACATTGGTTTTTTTAGACATAATACTATTGCTCGCTAAATTGACTATAGTGTAGTATAAACATAACTTTTGTATGCACTGGGAAACCAGAAATTTTGCATGACCTGGTTTATTGTGATATTTGCTTTACTGCAGTGGTCTGGAACCTAGCCCACAATATCTTCCAGGTATGCCTATAGATCATTCTAGTATTTAACCATATTTCCTGTTAAGAATGAATTTATCACTAGTTGTTCTTTAAACGTCTCGTGACACTTCTTAAGCTCCATTCTCTCTGGAGATGGGTAAATTCTAATAATCATACCATATATCATTATCTTAGAAATCATTAAGCCTTTCTTCTCTAGATATTTCTCATGGATCTAGTTTTACTAACTTTTCTACTCTTTGTATTGCTCTTCATTTCATATTCGCCTTTACCAGAGAAGCATCTTCTGCTTATCTGCTTAGAATCACCACTTCTAATGACCTTAGAATTAGGTGAATTAGGCGAAGTCACATGGAATTTTTAAATGCTTTTTGTACATTATTCTCTTTTTTTCCTCATTTTATTTTGTGAAACTGGCTTGCACTGTGATACTGAGATCTTTTCTCTCATGCTATATGGCTGCCTACGTACGCCCCGTGCTCCTGTGCCTCATTCTCACGGCGTCTAGCTGCTCTTACGCGGTGAATGTTAGTTATTTGTGAGCCTCTCTTCTCAGAAGCTCATGGTCTAACCATATTTAATCATCAGCAGACCCAGAAGGTTCTTGGCCTCCTCTGTTTTATGAGAAGCACTCTCCCAGAATATTTCTTTGCAGGAAACTAAAAATAAAAAGTGAACCAATGCCACTGTTGAGTTACAGAAACAAGAAGCGCTGTGGATTATCTAGTAGGCAGAGATTGTTATTCTCTTGCTTGGTCTATGCTCTGGATGTCAAGTTGATTTTAATCGTTTCCAAGGAGTGGCTGATTTAATTTAATAACTTAATTTCTAACTGTGCCACAGTTATGATAGCGTTATTATAGTGTTCAAAGTGCCTTCAGTTAAATTATCTCTTAGTACTGGGAGGAAGGAGTTAAAGTAGCTGACCTATGATCCATTCACACACATGATAAAGGAGAAGAAATAAGAATGTTGTAAGGAGGGGCCAAGAGCAGGTAATTTATTATAGTATCCTTGGAAAAGAGCTGAAAACTGGCCCTCTTGGTAAATGAACTAATACTATTTGCAGGAAAAAGAGACCTTATCTGTGGAATGCTTTTAGCAAGATATTCCTGGTTTAGGATTGCTTAGTGTAAATAAACTCAGAATCTATGGATTTATGGAACGGGAGAAATACAGAAGTTTGCTGACTCTCCAGAGTAACAAATTTAGATATTTCATGTCCTAAATGCCCTACTGCTGTGTGAGACAAGTAAAAGCAATGAAGCATTAGAGGGTTGCAGATAGACAATGTTATGGCTACAGTGGGTATACAAAGTCGGGAGCAATCAGTTTTACCTTTGGAGAGAGAAATTAGGCAAGGATCCTGTAGCTGCCATCAATGCTCTGTGCACAAGGCAGATGCACCAAAGCATCTCAGCCAATTTCATCAATGTACAATCAGGCTGGCAAGTAACCCATAGGAAAAATTCTATATAATTAAACAAAAAAAAATTAAGTAATTCTTTCTGTTATTTAGACTCACTGGAAAAGACTGAAACTGAGACAACAGGATGACTTGACTGTTTGAACCAGCAAACTCTTGGTGACATTTTCAGGGTGGCCACCTATGTGGATCCATTTTCAACTTATAATGGCACAATTGCTGCCACCATGCATAGGAGATTTGGGGTTCGACATCCAGAAATACTGGCATCGAAGAGGAATAATTATCTCATATTTTTGTTAGCTCAGGTTAACCACTGGTAGAGAAGTTGCTTGTCCATACCAGCTGTCTATAATAGGAAACTCATCCTGCCTCTTAATATGATTATCATGGAATTTGACTTATAGTCTCATAGCTCCCTGGGAAACAAGTTATCTATGAATTGACTACTACAGGACCTGTCTAATGGGGATGAGTGCTGAATGGAGGTCACAGGGAGCACAGTACAGGATCGTGTGGAAAGTGATGTTGTGATCATACCACAAAGGCAATGCACAAATAGGATGTGACTAACATATAAGTGTATGGTAAGGACAGCAATGAAAAAACAAGGGCTGATGGCATCATTAGAATAAGGCACTCTTAATGAATTCTTCTCGTTCCCTATGGTAGAAGTTGGCACTGACCTCAACTTTAAGTAATCTTTCTTTGGCTCCCAACACACATGCTTATCTACATTCTAAAAAAATACATATAAAAGTAGTTCTAATATGCAGTTGTTCCTCATTATTTTCAGGGAATTGGGGCCAGAACTCCTGGAGGGTACCAAAATCCATGGATGTTCAAAGTCCCTTATATACTGGGGGCCCCCATATCCCCAGGTTCTGCATCTGCTGAACTTGGGTTGATAGTTGGTTGAATCCAAAGACGCAAAACCTGTGGATAGGGAGGATCAACTGTATAACAATGTCAGGGTCTTGAATCAATTTGCTTTTTTTTCTCTATGATGGTCTTGGCTTATTTGAGACCAAGGTCCTACCAAAACCCTTCTTCATCTTTAACTTTCACCCCCTCACACACACACAGCACTCCATCCCCTCCCCGCTTCAGTCTGCATTAGATATTTCTAAAGCTGAACGGTTAGGAAGTCCCACTACTGATAAATCTAGCATGCCGGCCAAAGCAGTGAGGAAGATGATCTTATATTTATGAAGAGACGTGATATAGAACAGTATTTCTCAAAATACATTATTAGACCGGTTACGTCAGAATCCTCTAGACATTAGAATCTCTTGGACTGTAAAACTGTAGATTCCTTGGCCTCACCCCAAATTTGGAGTAAGGATCAAGAAATCCATATTTTTAGCAAGTGGTCCATGTGACTTCTAAGAATAATGATTAGTAGAAAGAACACTGAATCAAATGTTTCTGGAAGAGTCATTAGTTTCACATGAAGGCTTTTCCTTTCTTTCTAAGTAGCCTTAAACATGTTATAAAAATGTTCTGGACTTTAGTTTCCTCCTCGATAAAACAGAACAGTTAAATTGGATGGTCATGGAGCCTAGTGCAGGTCTCATCAGTATAATTCATTGTCTAGTTGTTCTAGTTTAAATGTTTTAAGAGGAATGATCCAAACAAACAATACTCTCTTAGAGGATTTGCCCTACAATTCTGCTGTCTCTAGTGTGCTCTGGTAAGCCTCCTATAGACACAAGAGCAACAGCACTTAAGGAAGAAAAAAATATGTTTAGTGAGGGGAATGCCAATGGTTACAAATTCTTGGCAACCTGCTCCGTTTTCTAAGGAATTGGCAAAGTGGCTACTCCATCTAATACAATGGGGTGTGATCAGTATGGTAATAAGCTAAATATTGCTGTGTCTCTTTGAGCTGCCAGACTGTGAACTTTCTGAGGAATTCATATGCAGTTTAAAGAAGTTTGAATTTTTAAAACTGTCAGCATTTGCTTTGCTTTGTACCATTTCCCCTATAGAGGTTATGTGCATAAAAAGTCACAAAACTGTTCTAGGCCTTTTTTTTTTTTTTAATTTCAGTTATAAGCCATATGCCTAAAATACTTCATTTGAAATTTTCAGCCTATATGTCATAAATTACAAAATTAACATGTGAATATATTGAAAATAAATATTAGACTCAAAAAAGTAGTTTAAGCAGTGTTAGGTAGTATGCAGTTCAGATTTCAGAAGACTAAGTTATTAATAGAGAAGTGAGGAAAGCTATGCTTTGGTAAAAAATTATTGTAGACATATTTTTCTATTAAGGTGAATTATATTCCATCTAAATTTGCTCCCATGCTATTATTTGCACCATTGTAAGAGCAGATGAGACAGCAAATTTTGTCCATGGGCTGAGGAAAGTAAACACTTGTATATGGAAAACCTAAGAAATTAACTGGAGACAAAAAGAAGTAAACTTTTTGAATCAAGTATACTGTCTAGATACAACAAGCCAAAATCCAAAGATTTCTTTATTTATAGGAACAATTGTGAAACATCACTAAGAATCACCTTAACAAAAAATTAATAAGACCTACAATATTTTGCTTGGCTTAATGCAATAAATAAACAGCTTTTTGAATGGGCAGATTGGAAAAAAAAATATTTACTTCCAGATTTGTTTATATATTTAATTTAATATCAAACAAAATCCCAATAGAATACCTTTAGGAAATTTAAAAATCAATCCTAAAATTCACATAAACAACTTTTTTTTTCACACACACACACTGTATTTTATTTTTACAAGAGATAAACTGACACCAAGCATTGTAAATGGATGACCACAACAAACAACTTTTGATAAGGTAATTTGGAGAGAGATGAGTAAATAAATACACAGAACAAATTACTAAAGGACATTTTTTTAAAACAAAATAATTAAAACTTAGAAATCAATTAAAGAGAAATAAAGAATCTCAATAGGCATAGTTCATGAATAAATTATAAAGTATTCATTAATTTAGAAACATAGTCACTAATGAAATAAAGAATATTTAACTATTAACAATGAAAGATATGCAAGGAAAAAGCACAATGAGAAATATCATCTTACATTTTTGATTACCTGATATATGAGGGGCACTTATCCTATTTGACAAAAATAATATTTTTTAAATGTTTATATTGTCATAGTAATTATATTTCTATGCTGCTATTTTTTTAAATTGAAATATAAAAAAGACATTTATTTAAGTATACTTATTAAAACATTATTTATAACATCAAAATATTGGAAGCAACGTAAATGTCCTATAAAACAAAAAATGTTAATTATGGAATCCATATTATGTAATATTATGCAGGCATTAAAATTATAATTACTTGGGAAATCATTTTTATAAAAGTTTGAGTTAAAAGCTAGATGCAGAAATATATATTCAATTTGATTTCAACCAGAATACTTGTAATATCTCCTAGATATTCTTTAAACCATTTTTCTCTTGGGATCTGAATTATACATTGCTTTGCTAAGAATACTGTAATCTCAATAGAAAAATTGAAGTGTATATAATTAAAGGATTATCAGATAGCTATTCACCTGCACATTTAAATTCAGTGCATGTATTTAATATTACTGCCCAGACTAAAATAAGTATTAGCACTTTCCAAAATTAATTGACCAAAAGTGATATTAAAACAATGTTGGTCAATTAAAGTAGCTAATGTATACAACAAAAAATTCTCAGATTTCCCTGGTAATCCAGTGGTTAAGTCTTTGCCTTCCAGTGCAGGGGGTGCGGGTTCAATCCCTGGTCGGGGAGCTAAGATCCCACATGCCTTGTGGCCAAAAACCAGAAACATAAAACAGAAACAATATTGTATTGTTCAATAAAGACTTTAAAAATGGTCCACATCAAATATATATATATATATATAAATTCTTTGAGATCTAATTTTGCATTTTATGAATCAATTAAAAGCAAATAAGAAACTTGAAAGGTAGTAGAGGAGTTTTCAGAATTAGAGCAAGTGGTCAAATTCTGAAAGCTGATGTGTCTACAGCAGAAACTGACTGCAGGTTAGGGACTGGTTTAGAGGGACAGGTACTAGAACAGCATCCTTAAGTAAATATGTATGTGGACCTATCTCTGGGTGCAAATTATCTCAGATGGGATTTTTTTCTACTTGTTTGGAAAGAGATAATGTTTTCTGGGAGGTGGGTATGATGGGGAGGCTGAGGATGAAAAACATGTGAACTAAAGAACTTACAACAATTTTCACAGTTTGCCCAAATATCATGATCATTAGTTTTCTGCCACTTTTTTTCACTCAAGTAAACCATCACAAAGCAAATAATTCTGGAAGTAAGAAGTAGTTTTGTTTATGGCAAATCAATTATGTAGAAAATGAATTTTAATACTCATTTTAGTGAAGGATATAAAGAATGTTGGCCTGCAATTCTGTGGACACTTGGAAGCTCTGCAGAAGTAAGTTTAACCATTACTACATAAGCAAACTTGAGCAAGACTCACAGTTGTTCTAAATGTCAATTTCCTCAACTGTAAAATAAAGGATTTGTTTTAAAATTATCACCGAGGTCCCTTCTGTTCTTAAATTAGTATGCCCGTAATTCCAATAACAACCACTCCATAATTATACTGAATAACAGTAACAGTTAATTTCATTTATTGTTACTATTTAGCTAAGTGTGGTGCAAAATACTTTTTATGCATTATTCTATTTAACTGTTGTAATGACTTTATAAAATAGGTTCTATTATTAGCTTTATTTTTTTATTTATTTTTTTTTTTTGCGGTATGTGGGCCTCTCACTGTTGTGGCCTCTCCCGCTGCGGAGCACAGGCTCCGGATGCGCAGGCTCAGCGGCCATGGCCCACGGGCCCAGCCGCTCCACGGCATGCGGGATCCTCCCGGACCGGGGCACGAACCCGCGTCCCCTGCATCGGCAGGCGGACCCTCAACCACTGCGCCACCAGGGAAGCCCTTAGCTTTATTTTTAATGAGAAAACTGGACTTTAAAGAGGTTAATTAACTTGCCCAAGGTCACCTAGCTGCAACTGGCAGAGTAATGACTCAAACAACTGACAGCAAATCCCAAACTCAGAACCAATGCACTGTACTTACTTCCTCTGTGTCTCTACCAGTATCTCATTTCTAAGCAACGAGAGTATTTTAACAACTTGTTGAAAGTGTGTAAGATGTTCATTAAATTCACTTGACAGTATAGAAAGTTGTATCTTATTCCTGTATTCTCTGCAGCATCTCGTAGATTGTCTTACAGGTATGTCTTTGTTGCATACACTGAAAGACAGCGATTTTTTTCTCCTTGCGCCCACTAGGATGGGATCTTTAAAAAAAGTAGTAGGGAGGATCATGTTAAAAATTAGTAGTCAATAATAGTTGATATACACAATTTTCTATAAGCACATACTTCAACATGGTATTAACATAGTTACTTTAATAATGTCCTTACTACAATTTTTCATAAAGGGACCGTAATTTTTTCTGTCTGAATAAAGTTTACTAGTCAATTTATTAGCAAAATACAAAATTTTCTGAAGCTACCATTTTGCACTATATTTTACTTAACATATTTTGCCGTAAGCAATGCACAAATGTAGCTAAGTAAAGTTTACGATTACTCTGACTATGAATACAATTGGATAACAGATACTTTTAGTATTTTGAGCAGGTCATGATTATACACCACATACAAAGCCTTACGTGGCAGTCAGATTGAGGTCAGACCTATGCAGGCAGTGGAATTACAAAGAGGAACTGGAGACTCTTCCTTGGGAGTGTTCCAGTCTAGTTGGATAGACACTCATGAACAATCAATCAGAACAGAAGACAAATGCTATAACTTGTAACATAAGCACAGGGAACAGCACATTATTTCTACCTGAACATGGCAGGGGATGGAAATCAGGAGATGCTTCACAGAAGCTGACGTTTGTATTGCTCCTTGAAGAAACATTGAAAAGAGAGGGGATGGTATTACTGATAAACATGAAGGTCAACTAAAGACCTAAAGGTCTGTGAGTGTGTAGTAGTCAATAGAAAATAGGAAAAGTAGGTCTGAATATCAAAAGTGAGATTGGGTTAGAGAAATGGGTTGAGCATCATCAATATCTAGCTATTCATTAAAATCTTTGCACAGCACAAGGAGTCTGGAAGAACTGAGGTTGGAAGGGACAGTGGTGACCACAAACATTAAAGGGGGGATGCTGAGGAAAAAGTGCTAATGACAGGTCGATTGTGCTTTCTCAAATCAATTCTCCTTTTATATTTGTTCTCTCTCCAATGTGACCTCTCTTTAGCTGTGCAACCTTGAACAACCCTCATATGACACTGGCACAACGTTTGTCATCTATAGAGTTAGGGAATGAGACTAATTCATTAATTCCCAACCTGAGTCCCCAAATGTAGTGACAGAGTTCTTCATAAATTAAAACCCCATATGGCTTTCAAAATTACAAATAACAGTATACATTGCAGCTTGTCCACTCATTTTAAATCCTTCAAAATCTCTAGGATCTGCAATTAAAATAATTGTTACTGGTGAAAACACTGCAAACCATTAGCCCAGATGGTTACTAGAGTCGCTTCCATCTCTTAAAACTTATTATTCTAACATCTCAGTGAATACTTGCAATAGTTGGTTTTTCTACATAAAATTTATACTGCACCAAACAATATTCACACTGTCCCCAGCCCTGAGACTGTAGCCTGCTTGGCAGCTGCACATGGGCCATTAGCACTGCAGTTTACATAAAACGCAATGATATCTGTTTTCTTTGGTTTGTTAAAATACGAAATGCAGGATTTAAAATCAGAGTAATTTCTTGAAAGGACGCAAATGGCATAATGAAAGACCTAGTTTGGAACATGAGTTTCCTGAAGAAGCCTAGTTTATTGATACCTAGTTAGGAGTCAGATTTTCATTTAATTATAAGATTCTTAGAAGAAACTAAAATTAGCCTTCTGGCATGTTACTTCCTTCTTTGTAAAAAGGATGGGATCATATAATTGCTCTCACCTAATACTTCACGAAGATTTCCTAAAGAGCATTTTGAAAACAGTCTTTTTGCTCTTTCAAATATTGGAGTTCAAAACCAAGATCATTTAAAAATAATGTCATCACCGACATAGCCATATTTATTAGAAGAAAATTATTTTCACCACTAAAAATTTGCTCTTGTAAAAATACCAAATATTGTAACTGTGTAGTATATAACCAATATATTTCAGTTTTAGACAGTGCACTTATATATATATTTTTTCTATGTAATATAAATTTTAATTTTAGATATTGCATATATAAATAAATATGTATTTCTGCCTCATTAAGAAGATTCAGTTACTATCAGAAAGCTACTGCGTAACACAAATCAGAAACACATCAAAAAGTTGGTGGTGTTGAGAGCCAAGTTTGAAACTAATGATGGTGAAAATTTTAAACAGTAGGGAAACAATGGAGGCTTCATGTTCTCTTTGGATACCCAGTAACATAGTTACTGACCAGGAATTGATGCCAAGAAAACTTGAGAAAGTTTGGAATCCCCAAATTTTAACTTTTTACCATTTCAGACTTAGGATCTAGAGGAAAATGACAGAAATCCTGTGCCCCAGAAATGAATCCCACTTTTCTGACAAATGAATATGTTAGTTTTCTTTCTTGCAGACACTGGTCTGCCAAATACAAAAACTCAAGTCACATATAATTTTCATTTTCTTAACTTTTAGTAATTCATTCATTTCATTATATTTTGAAAGGAGAATTAATGGATTAAATATTTTATAGACCAGGATATTCTTGTAATATGAATGTGTAAGTGAACCTAATGGAAATTAAAACACATTTTAAACCTTTAAACTTTTCAAACTGCCAATCTTATTCAGTCTGTTGCTTCATCAGTTGAATATTAATATCAGCTGCTTCTTTGACTTTCCTTTCAACTTAAGTCCACTGATTTGACAGTAGTTCAATAAAAGAGCCCTATAGGATTCTAAAATTTAATATGCACATTAAGTTAATTAAGAAGATGACATTTCTCCTTTTACATGTTTTGCACTAGGTATTAAATATTTATAGCCCCAAATAGCCTGTTGTTAGAGCAGCCTTTGTTCTTCTACCTCTTAAAACATACCAAAAAAGGATACTTACACAAGCTATGCTATTCACGTTGTGTCCCTAGCTTATTATTGACTATAAATAATGAAATGACTGGGTGAGTGTCTGAAGTGAGCTGTGACTCAGGGCAGTCAGTTTCTTGGTGCATAATACTTCCATAGGATTCAAAATAGCTCAGATTTTCAGTACATTTCATTAGGAGTAGATACGAAATAAAGAAAGGTTGCATTTTGTACTCCAAATGGTATTTTTAAAATTGGTGTTGAAATTTCAGGAACTATAGGAAGACTATTTGAAGGGGAGAGTCCAAAGGAGGAAAAGTTAATAAGGATTATTAAAATATCTTTACAAAATATCAAGGATGGCAGGTTTACTTCATAAACAATCTTACTGGGAATCTGGAAATTACCTGAGGGCTTTCAAGTGGCTGCTGAATTAATTTATCCTAACCTGTGAATATAAATTAGAATCTTTCTTCATCCAAGGAGACAAATATGGACATATTTTTTGAGTTTTCGCCTAAAATTTGTTTTTTATTTAGCGCCTCTAGAAGGATGTATTTAGCATTTCACTGTACAGGATATAACTGGCAAAGTGAGCCATTTTTTTTTTATTCGAAAACTGAGCTGCTGAGATGGACTTATTATACTTGGCATTGTCTTCATAAGAATAAAAAAAACCCACGTTATTGACAATGTAGTATACTATTTGATATATAAAAATATAAATACTTAATCCCCAATAAAATCAAAATTTTAAATGGGCATAACATTGTCTAGTGTTTCTGTTATTATTTTCCCTAGGGCAGTTGAAGTACTTCTAATAGTACCCATAGTTCTTTAGTTCTCAAATCTGCCACATGACGTGCTCAGCAGCAAATACTGTCGATGCTGCTTCACAAGTTGGAACACTTTTGCAGGTTTATAGTCATATAAACATGTAGACCATATAAGGAAACCTTGATTATTAGTTCACTAATAGCTCTCTTCATTCTTTATTTTATTAATTTGTAAAATTTTGATCCAAGCAATACACTAGCATAGCTTTAAAAACCATTAAATATTGGGCTGGCCAAAAAGTTCGTTCGGGTTTTTATGTTACAGAAAAACCCGAACGAACTTTTTTGGCTAGCCTCAATAGTACAATTTTAAAAAACCTTCAATCCCTCCCCAGGTCTCTTCCTCCAGATTGGCACCCCAGAGCTACAGCACTGACAAATATGTAATACCAGACATAGTTCTTGTACAAGTTTCATATGTTGCTATGAATTAATTAATCAAGAATTAAGTTTATTTTTGACTTTGTTTTATGGTAAATGAGATCATGATACTTACAACCCCCATACACACACACACACACACACACACACACACACAAATTCCCTTTTACCCAACCTCCTAAACTATGAATATTACAAACTTTAATCAGTAGTCAGTTTTTATATTATTACAATGTGATTATGTAGATACACATTACTGACCTAATTCTCTACCATCTTTTCTTATATAATTTTTTATTATTCTTGGAGTTAATAATTTCTTTTTTTATTTACATGCATGGTTTTTAATGTAGCTATTCCTAACATTTGCAGCGTATCAAACCTATCAAAACCCTTTAATATAATTTTTAAACTGATAAAATTATAAATTTTGAATATAAAAATTATCATATAATCTATAAGCTTCTTTTTTCCCCCTTGCAAACTTTCCTCCTGGAGCACTCTACCTTTTACTTTTCCTCACACTCAGCTAATTTGATTGGCTGTGGAATTGCCTGGTGACAATCATTTCTCCTTCGATTTTAGTGTCTATCGATATCTAGTGTTTTCTGCGGCTAATTCAGAAGCTGTTCCTTTTTTCTGTTCCCTTTTATGTCATCTGCCCCTACACCCTTTTGGAATCTTGATTATTTACTCTTTGTCTCTGGAGTTCTAAAATTTCAAGACGATGAACTTTGGTGTGCATTTCTTTAAAAAAATTATTGATTGTCCGAGGTATTCAATGAGTGTTTGCAATCATGCCGTTAGTTTCTTGTTTTTTTCTGTTGTTATTTTCCTGTTGTTTTTAAAAATAATTTTTAAATTATTTCCTCTTTGTTCTATTCTGGAATGCTATTGAATTAGATGTTGGACCATCAGAATTGACTCTGTTTTCTTTTTTCCATTCCAACTTTTTCCCTTTCATTTTTATTCTTAAATCTGGGAGATTCCCTCAACCTTGTTTTCCAAATTTTCTATTGGAGTTTTAATTTGGGTAATATTTCCAAGATCTTTTTCTTGTTCTTTGACTGCTCTAACTTCATTGCCTTCTGTTTTTGTTCCATGGATGCCACATCTACTTTTATAATTCTGAGATACTCACTATACTTTTTCTCTCATGATCCTTTTTCCAGTGTGCTTGCTTTGATCTCTCTTTCATATTAGAGGCTAACAAGTGTCCCACAATCCCTAATTATGCACTCATATTTGAAGGTAAAGCCATCCAAAGATAATTCAAACTCTTTGTGTGTAGATAGAATTTGTTTGATGTGCTTCATTTACAGTGATTAATCAGTGGGTTGATCTTTTCATTGGGAGACATCAATATTTAGATTCCTCCTGCCCCCACTCAGCCATTCAGTTTCTGAAAAGAAGAGTCCTCAGTCTTCTTCCCTCCTGTGGTTGGAGGTCTGGGATCAAAGGGTCCCATCATTATGTTTTCATAACCTCACTGCATCCTTGTATTTAGCTCTGATCCTCACCTCATTTCTTCACTGTTCTTAGTGTCCTCATGTTTAGAGCCACTGTGGTTTATTTTTTCTTGAAAATATACATGTGGTGTTTTCCATACTGGTAGTCACCTTGTTTTTGAAGGTGGGGAAGGGAGACTAGGAAACACCAGATCCCATATGCATCCTTTTAAGCAACCGTCCATTTTCAATAGCTTGTAATTTCTGTGATACTTGGTATCTCCAGATGCTGATCTTTCCAGGATCCCATGGCTATATTGACCAGCTTCTTGTCCCTCTGCCCAGGCATTTAGGTGGAGGCTCCCTTCCTGAAGTCTAGTTCAGTTACTACTCTTCCATTTGCCTTCTGATTCCTCCTGAAATTGGTCCTGCTGAATCTCAGCTGCTGATATTTCTCTGTTTCTCCTTCTCTTTGAGTGTTTAAAAACTTTTTATTCCTTTGTAGTCATTTTGGTGAGGGTATTGAAAGGAGGGAAAGTAAGTGCATGAGATCAATCCAAATTTTAATAGAATATTTGTTTGTTAATTTTCCAGATATTAGCACCATAAGTTTGCCTTCTAATATATAGACAAATGTTGCTGAGGACATTTAGAAAGACAAAGCCTATCATTCTACAGTCTATTTCTCGTGAAAACATATGACCTTAGTCAGAAAAAGGAAGAAAACCAGAACTGGAAGTTCAGTCCATAACTTGTGTGAAAGAACTAAGAACTGTACAATAAGAAGTTACTGTGGAAGTCCATTGAGAATGACAGTGGTGCATCTGAATATTTTAGCAAAAACAAGCTGCTAAAGTTAATGAACTCTGAGAAAATGAAAGGCCATTGTGGGAAAACAAAAATAAATCCAGTTTTTTTAAAAATAGAGAAACAATAATGGTCCTCACCAAAAGAAAGCCCTCATCTTTACAAAAATGTATCTCTCAACATTATTGCTATATTTTAGGAAGTAGAGTAAAACAAAGCCATAAATACCAAAACAAACACCAATTTGCATGTATTTAGGTCCCTGAATTGTTTTCAGAATTGTATTTAAACAATGATTAATAAAATATTCATTGAACAAATATTTAGCATTGTATTTTTCTGGTTGCTGTGATCTATTTCTAAGTAGTTCTTACTAATAAAGTTTAATTGTGCTTCTAAAAAGCCAGAAAGAATGACATAATAATTTTTGAAAAATTGTTATTTGTAAGAGAATATATAGGTGTAGTTATGGATAACTTCTTTAATACTTATCTAGAATCTAGGACTCATTATAGTATACCTTACATAAGAGCAGTGAAGAGATCAGTAAAATAAATTGTAAGGTATATTTTTTCATGCCTAAGGCAATTTAGTGACGGAATAAAGGACGGAAGTGAGGTAAAAACAAACAAAACCTATTTGCCTATTTATTAAATGTGTGTACAGGCTGCCTATTCAAAAAACTAATTTAAAGTAGATTATTTCAAATATATCACATACTGAGAAAATTATGATTGACCAAAATAAGGTATTGAAATCTTCCAATGACTATTAAAATGAACACATCTCAGATATTCAGCCTTGAATTGTTGGAGAACCACATCTTGACCATGGACCTACTTCCCTTTCAATCTATACTTTCCTGAAGTGATCACATCTAGTTCCATGGTTTAATATGAATGCCATCTATCTGCCCTTGACTCCTAAATTTGTATCACCAACCTTGATATATCTCCTTATCTCAAAATTCATGTATCCAACTGCCAACTTAACATCGTGGGTATGCCTATTACACACCTAAAAAATAGCATGTACAGGTCAAAAATCTTGTTTCTGGTAAACATGCTCCTCATTTGAATAATCAATGGCAACATGTCTCCTGTTTTTTCAAGTCAAAAATCTGGGATTCATTCTTAATATCACTTTTTAACTCATTTTGCACATGCAACCCATTCATAAAGTCTTATCTGCTGTAACAACATACATCAAAAATACCCATTCTCTCCATCCGCATTGCTAACATCATCATCAAACTACAGTCATTTGTTTTTACTTTGTTTTAATATCAGTGGAATATTTCATAAAATAAATGTATAAAATGTATATGTAAAGCTTAAGAAATATTTTTCAATTAACATCCAACTTCAGAAATTGAACAACATCCTTTGAATACCTTGAATGCCATTGCTGATAAGATTGCCCTCTGCTTCTCCAAGAGGTAACCAGAATCCTAAATCATAGGCTCATGATCTCTTGCTATTTGAAAAGTTTTTCTTTCTCTATGTGTATCATAGTTAATACATTATTTAGTTTTGATTGTTTTTGAACTTTTCATAAATGGAGTTGTACGGTATACTTCTGAAATCTGCTTCTTTCTCTCAATATCTTTTTTTTCCCTTTTTACTTTGCTTTTAATGTGGCAAAATATATGTAACATGAAATACGCCATTTTACTAACTTTCAAGCATATGGTTCAACGTTCACATTGTTGTATAACCGTTACCACTATTTCCAGAACTTTCTCATCTTCTCCAGCTCTGACCATTAAACATTCAGTCCTCACCCCCCACAAGTCCCCAGCCCTGGCACCGACCCTTCTACTTTCTTTCTCTATGGATCCGACTATTCCAGGGATTCCTATGTAAGTGGAATCAAACAGTATTTGACCTTTTCTGTCTGGCTTATTTCACTTAGTATAATGTTCATCCATGTTGTAGCACGTGTCAAAATTTCTTTCCTTTTTAAGGCTGAATGATATTTCATTGTATGGATATACTACGTTTTGTTTATCCATTCATACATTGATGGACAATTGGGTTGCTTCCACATTTTGGCTCTTTTTAATAATGCTGCTATAAACATGGATGTACCAACATCTGTTTCAGTCCCTGCTCTCACTTGTTCTGACTACGTACCTAGAAGTGGAATTAATGGGTCATATAGTAATTCTATGTTCAACTTTTTGAGGCACCCGAACACTGTTTTCAACAGTGGGTACACTGTTTTACATTCTCACCAGCAATGTATGAGGATTCCAATTTCTTCACATCCTCACTAACACATATTTTCCATTTTTTTGATAATAGCCATCCAAATGGGCTTGAGGTGGTATCTCACTGTGTTTTGATTTGCGTTTCCTTAATGAGTAGTGATGTTGAGCCTCTTTTCATGTGCTTTTGCTGGCTATTCGTGTATCTTCTTTAGAGAACTGTCCAAGTTCTCTGCCCATTTTTGAATTGGGTTGTTTGTTTTTTTGCTGTTGTTGAATTGAAGGAGTTCTTTATATATTCTAGATATTAAGCTCTTAGATACATGATTTGCAAATATTCTATCCCATTCTGTGAATTGTCTTTTTATTCTCTTGATAGTGTCTTCTGATGCACAAAAGGTCTTCATTCTGATGAAGTCCAGTTTGTCTGTTTTTTTCTTTTTTTTAATTAATTAATTAATTAATTTTTGGCTGCATTGAGTCTTCGTTGCTGCGCGACGGCTTTCTCTAGTTGCAAAGAGCAGGGCCTGCTCTTTGTTGTGGTGCACGGGCTTCTCATTGCAGTGGCTTCTCTTGTTGTGGAGCACGAGCTCTAGGCACGCGGGTCTCAATATCTTGTTTGTGAGATTTGTCTGTGTTACTGTGTGAATTTGTAGTTCACTCACTCTTAGTGCTTTATACTAGGCAATTGTTTTAGTGTTTCACAATTTACATATTAATTATAATTTGTATAAAGATTTGGATGATTTCCCAATTTTTCTTGATGTTTTATTGTTCTCATCTTGAATTAAAAACAATACTGCTATGAACCATTCTTGGAATAAGTCTGTTGTGAATATATGTTAGAGTTTCTCCAAAGTACATATGTAGGGTATAAGAATGAAGTCCTGGGGTTTTCATATGTTCAAGTGCAATGAATTATGCCAAACTATTAAATGTTTGTGCTGCTTTACACTACTACTAACAGTAAATGAGAGTTACTATAGTTTCACTACCTCACCAATACTAATTATAATCTCTAATTTTTTAATTTTTGCCCTTCTGAAGAGTATAAGGAGGCATCTTTTTGTGATATAAAATTTACATTTTCCTGGTTACTAATGTGGTTTAGCATCTTTCCTTATATTTATGTCCATTCATGTTCCCTGTTCTCTGAAATGCATATTTGGTCATTTAAGCATTGTTTTTTCTTTTTTTGGAAATTCTAGTTATCTTTATTTACTCTTTAATCTTTTTTTTCCCTGTGTTTTCTTTTAACATCTTTATTGGAGTATAATTGTTTTACAATGGTATGTTAGTATCTGCTTTATAACAAAGTGAATCAGCTATACATATATCCCCATATCTCCTCCCTCTTGCGTCTGTGCTTTGTGATTATTTAAGCATTTTTTATTAATTGTCTTATAATTATTGATTGTAGAAATTTTATATTTTCAACATTATGATCTTTTATCCAATATGATTTTGTAAATATTTTATTTCAGTTCAGATCTTATTCTTCTATTAGTTTTATGGCATCTTATGATAATAAAAATATATATTTTAATTGAGTCAAATTTATGAATATTTTCTTGTGAGTTTGGACTTTTTGAATCTTCTTTGAGATAACCTTTCCAAACATTGAATCACAAGGATATTTTCCTATATTTCCCTCTAAAACTATTAAAGTTGTGCCTTTTACATTTAAATATTTTACATTTCTTAAAGCAAATTTTATGAATGGCACCTATAGGGATTTAATATCATTTTTCATTTTTGAACAAATGTCTAAGCTCCAGCACAGTTCCTGAAGTAGTCAACTCTTTTCCAGTAACTGGTAGTGTAACAAATCAAGTCTCCATACATGTGTGGGTCTGTTTTTATTTTTTAATTTTTTTTGTGTGTGTCTGTTTTTAGAGTGTTTTCTTCCACTATCTATTTCCTATCTCAAATACCATGTTATCTTAATTATATAGCTATAACTTTATAATAATACATCTTGATGTTTTATAGAGCAAGTTTCTTCACCTGATGCTTCTTCTAGAGAGTCTTGGCTATTATTGTTTCTGTATAAATTTTAAATAGTTTTCAATTTTCTTTAAAGATCCTTTTTCTTTTTTTAGTTGCATTGAACCTATAAGGCAGTTTGGGGAAATTTCAATCTTTAACATACTCAGCCTTTTGGTAAACCAAAAACAGGATATACCTCTCCACTTGTTTAGGGTTTTTTCCTTGTCTTTTAATAAAGCTTTATAATTTTCCCCAAAAGTGTTTTTACATATTTTATTAACCTAGTTATTTATTTCTTTGCTTGTTTACATATACCTTATGTTTTTGGTTACATTAACTAGGAGAGGTTTTTTTCCTGGTTATCTAGTCTCCCAACGTGCTAGAAATAAAAGTTTTTTTCAAAATTTCTTAATTGGAATATTGCAGTAGGCTCTTAACTGGTCCTCTGCTTCCACTTTTGTCTACTTAAGAGCCTATTCTCCTCACTTAACACATTCTGAAATTTTTCTATTTACTTATTGTTTGATGTGTTTGTTGCATGTCTTCTCTCACCAGAACTCAGCTTTCTGAAAGTAGAAATTTTCCTTATCAACACTATATCACCAGTGTCTAAAATAAAGTGATCACTTAAAAAAATTGTTGAGTAAATGAGTAGGTGAGTCACATATATTGTTAATATTTCAGATTGCATAAGTCCACACAAAGGCTTTGCCGTCTCGTAAATAAATAAATTGTCTTGGCTAATAATTAACCAGCATGGGCCAAGATCATGGAATTTCAAACCAAAGGATAATATTTATGGGTAGCAGGTAATATAGAAGGAACTGATGACCATTTGTTTATTCTCTTCTGTTCTCTGGATACATTCACTTGCAATTTATCTTTGAACACAGGGTAGACTATACTGTTGATCACAGGTCACCTAGTTCTACCTGTCATCCAGTGTTCCAAGCCCTGTACTGCATCTTTGTTGAGTAGCCGCAAGACTTCCACTTGAACTCTTTCAGCAACAGGCAACACACTCTTTCCCCAAGTTGCCATTCCATTTTCAAATAGCCTAATTATATTAGAGTTCTTTATGCCTAATGAAATTCTGCTTCTCTTGAATCACCATCATTGATCTGAGCTCTGACTACCAGATCCTCAAAACACAAATTTCACCTCTTTCAGCTTGACAGCACTTCAAATATCTTAGGTAGGCTGTTAGTTATACTAATTTTTTTCTTCTAATCCTAAACATCTCTACTTTTTTTTTTTTTTTTTTTTTTTTTGTGATACGCGGGCCTCTCACTGTTGTGGCCTCTCCCATTGCGGAGCACAGGCTCCGGACGCGCAGGCTCAGCGTCCTTGGCTTACGGGCCCAGCCGCTCCGCGGCATGTGGGATCTTCCCGGACCAGTGCACAAACCCGTATTCCCTGCATCGGCAGGCGGAATCTCAACCACTGCGCCACTAGGGAAGCCCCATCTCTACTTTTATACTTGCGTTCTTTCAGCTACTATTTCTTGAGTGTCTACCGCATGCTAAGCATAGCAGAGATGAGCAATAGTAATTTGAGAAAACATTTCTTCTCACATCTCATTATATGACAGCTCCCCAAACTAAGCTTTAACCTTTCAGGATGTACTTGTCAACCTAATAGATATTTAATAGACACTTAGGGCTTTTACTTAATTCTAGTTACAAAGATGGAACTGTTTTTACAAAAAAATGTACGTAGGAACCTTAAACAAATTTTAAAAGAGAGACTAAAGCGTTTAATCACACCAAAAATCAGGCTGTAGAGAAGATCGCATCTTTCCATTTCCTGTCAATATTCAATATAATTTTGAGTTGATTCTCCAAAGAATTCTGTCAAAAAAATCCTAAATTTCCAGGAAAGACCATCTGGTATTTCATAAGTGTTATGTATTCTTTTTAAAGGTATAGACTTAGCCCTCTGACTAAGAAGTTTAGTTCTTTGGGTAAAGAACTAAAACCAAAAATTATGCCACGTTTCAGTCTTCAATTTTGCCCGCAATCATCCTTGTCAACTGAAAATACTTATCTAAATTTCCAGAGTTCATCACTAAACTTATCAAAGCTTGACCCTAGCTGATTTTAAAGTTGAATAATATTTTTCAGGGAATTTCATCACATAGCCATTTGGGACTGCCTGCTCTAATGTTCAGCTATTAGCAAATTAGACTTAACATATGCAAACCCATGTCCCATTGAAATTGGACTGAGCTGACTAGCAGTACAAGAATCTTAAAACTTTCAATCATATACCCAGTGGAAAAAGATATTGTATCCTGTAAACCAGAGACTGTCTTGAAGCCCCAGATACTGAGAGGTGCAAGACTCAAACTCATCAGCACACTATAGTCCCCAGTCTCTCCAAGGTTCTGATCATTGACGCCCATTTGTTTCCTCCCACTCACGGTAGACATTCACGCTAATGTTCGATATATACTATATATCCCTGGTTATATATATCTTTGCAAAATATACAGTTTTGTGTGTGTGCAGATTTTTTATTAATTTACATAGAGTATATTATGATTCATAGTATGGTGTCTTGTTCAGTTTCTTGTTTTACTAAACAAGATCTATCCAGGTAGCTAAATGTATGTAAAGATTTCCCCAGTTCAGAAGGACTCACCAGACTCCACAGAGCATCCTGACTTAGGCTTGCATTTAAATGTAAAATATACCAGCATAACCAAAGAGAGTGCAAGAGAGAATTAGAGGTCCAAGAGACATCTCATTTGCAAGGAGCCATTATTAGGCAAACCCAAAGGAAAAGTTCCCAGGGAAGCCATTTTATGTCCCTTTGGTCACATAAGCAAGGCAGGCTTATCAGACACCAGTAGACTAGTTTCAACCATTCTTAAGAAACTGGCCCAGTGAGTCCCCAACACATCATAAATTCTACTGTCTCTTATCTTGGCCAAGAATAAAAACCAGACCTCCAGGTGGCCCTGAAATAAAGATAGAGTTCCTCAATACAGTTATAAATCAACTCTACCTCCACAATGCATATTTAGTGTACTGTTTCTAATTTCTCGATAGTATTTCATGGCTTTAAGTGTTATCTTTAAGTACTATTTAATCATTCCCCTGGAGATGGACATCAGGTTGCCTCCAGTTTCCAGCTAGCACAAACAGCATGGTGATGTACATTTCGTACCTATTTTCTTGTAGACCTGTGTGAATTTTCCTGGCAATGTCAGGTGTAGAATTGCTAGATCATCAGTAGGGTAATCATTTAACTTGTCATCCACACTAAAATAATGTTCAGACTGGAAGAGGGCATTATTCATAATTATACTGGAACAACTGTATGAACCAGAACCTGGCAAACTAAAGTATATAGTCCTCTGAATCATAGGTGCATGCATACACTTAATATACCAACCTGTTCTCCAGGTAGCATAAAGATACCTATCTTCATCCTTCCTTGTCAACATTTAGTATTTTCAGATTTCTAATTTGACATGTTCAATGTTCCTTTCATCTACATTTATCTTCATATATGTGTTAGCTATAGTCTTCTCTTTCTTTTAATTTCAAATTCACAGCTTTTTTTCTACTTTAAATACAGTTGGATGTCAGATTTTGAGCTAGATATTATATTCCCTCAATTTGTCACCTATCCATTAACTTTACCCTTAATTTTGGATAACAAGTCCTTAAGTTTGATATAGTGAATCCGTTTTTTAGCTTTTAGCTGTGCTATATATAATTGTTTAAGTAGTATTTCTCCATCTAAAGATTTTCTTCTATATTTTCTTCCATTGGTTATATGGTTTTGCCTTTCATAACTAGGACGTTAATTTATAATTAACTTAAACTAGGGACCTGATTTTATTTTTTCTGTATATGAAAAGCCCGATTTTGACTACAGAAGTCTTGACTTTATTTCTAACCCTTACTCTCAACGAAGCAATCTTTATCTACCAAACACCCTTGTATTTTCTCAGTTAGTTAATATTTTTCTCCACTTGGCCACTGTTTTTAGCCCTCACACTAAAAGAACTATCTACACGCAGGTATTTAAAGGCACATGGTGGCAGCAGAACCCTGCTGTCACTGAGTATAGGTTTCCTGCAATTCAGGAGTGTGCAACCTGCCAATTTTTGGTTAACACCTGTGCCTCCAGTATAACTTGCAGACGGACACATGCCATCTTAACACATGGGTACAGAAAGAAGCCAAACAATTATTCTTTTGGGTGAACATCAATTCTTAGCTTTTTTTCTCTTCCTGTAATGGCCGTTTTTGATAATCTACCTCTCATTTTTAGATGGAGAAAAGTGTTATACACACAGATCCAGAAAGTGAAGTTGAAGGTTTGCGTTTGCCTTCTTTGGGATTATTTGAATAGTTTTTGTCATCTATTATATATTGGCTTATTAGACAAAATTCTTTGCTGTTGCTTTAGGATTTATAGTATACACTTTTAACTTACCATAGTCTACCTTCAAGTAATGTTATATCACTTTACTTATAGTTGGAGACATTGCAGTAGTTAACTTCTGTTTGCCCTCCAAACTTTGCGCTATTGTTGTTATGCATTTTACTTCTCCATATGCTAGAAACTGTACAATCCATTGTTTTTATTTTTGCTTTAAACAGTAAATTTTCTTTTATAGAGACTAAATTTAATAGAAAATTATTTTTGATCTACCTGCATATTTACCATTTCTGGTGCTCTTTGTACTTTGGTATAAATTCAAATTTTCATCTGGGATCATGTACTTCTGTTGAAGGACTTCCTTTAACATACCTTGTAATAAAGATACACTCGTCCTGAAGTTTTTAGCTTCTGTATGTTTGAGAAAGTCTTCATTTTGTCTTTATATTTGAAAGATATTTTCCCTGGATGTAGAATGCTGATTTTAGTATGTTAATGATGTTTCCCCACTGTTTTTCGGCTTCCATTGTTTCTGATAAGAAATCTGTATTCTATTCTAATCTTTACTCTCAGTAAATGATATGTCTTTTTCCTTTGACTACTTTTAAGATTTTCTCACTTCATTTTTAAGCAATTTCATTCTGATATGCCTTGGTGTAGTTTCCTTCAAGTTTCTTCTGCTTGTAGCACAAGACTTCTTGGGTCTATATATTTATAGCTTTCATCAAATTTGAAAGTTTCCAACCATATTTCTCCAAATATTTTTTCTATCTACCCCTCCTTTAGGACTCCTATTATCTGTATATTAGGTGGCTTGAAATTTTCCAAGAGCTATCTGATGCCCTATTCATTTTTTTTCTCTTTGTGGTCCATATTAGATAGTTTCTATTGCTGTATCTTCAATTTCATTAATCTGTCTTCTGCAGTATCTAATCTGTGGCTGATTCCATTTAGTGTATTTTTATCTCAGAAGTTGTAGTTTTATATCTAGAAGTTAAATATGAGTCTTTTAAAAATATCTTCCATATTTCTAACGTGCTCAAACATATGGAACATCTTGTTTTCTTGCTTCCTTGAATGCTTGGTTATTTTCTGTTGGATGCCATGTATTGTAAATTTTTACTTTGCTGAATGCCTAATATTTTTGTGTATCTATGAATGTTATTGACTTAATATGATGCAATAAGAGCATTATCTTGTAGTCTTGTCATAAATGTTTAACCTCAATTTAACCATGGGAAATTCAAATACAGAACTTGGGATATTTTAAGAAATAAGTTACAGTATTATCTTTAAAAAAATCAATTTTGTGAAAAGCAAATACATAAAGGACCCAAAAAGTCAGTGGTATCACTTTAGATTAAAGAAGACTAAAGAGTCATAACAGCCAATAGCAATGCATGAATCTTGATTGTATCAAAAAAGAAATCAGTTTCAAAAACAGTACACAATTGAAAAAAAATTATATATGAGATTCATATTATATGATATGCCATTATTATTGTCTTCTTGAAGTACGATAATGGCATTGTGGTCATGCAGGGGAGTGCTGTTTTTCTTAATATTTTCTGAAATATTTAGCTAAGAAGTGGGATATCTGAAATATGCTTTCATATAGTTAAGCAGAGAGAAAGAGACTGAGAGAGAGTGAGAGAGAATGAAAGAGAACAAGTGAAAGAGAGAGAAAGCAAATATGACAAAATCTTAGCAATCAATAAAGCTAGGTGAAGAGTGTGCAGCTGTTCTCTTTAATAATGCCTCAATCTATCAATATCAGAATTTTTCAAATAAAAAGCTGGTAAGTAGGGACAAAACCAAGACCAGATGGTTTTTTGTGTGTGTGTGTGTGTTTTTTTTTTTGCGGTACACGGGCCTCTCACTGTTGTGGCCTCTCCCATTGCAGAGCACAGGCTCTGGACGCGCAGGCTCAGCAGCCATGGCTCAGGGGCCTAGCTGCTCCACAGCATGTGGGATCTTCCTGGACCGGGGCACGGACCCGTGTCCCCTGCATTGGCAGGCAGACTCTCAACCACTGCGCCACCAGGGAAGCCCCCAGATGGTTTTACAAGGAAGTTTCATTAAATCTTTAACAATTTTTGAGTTATAAATTATTTTGAGAAATAAGGTATCCATACTAATTTCGTAATGTGAGAATAACCTTGAAACTAAGTCACATGAGAACAGTTTGAAAAATGCAAATTTTAGTATACTTCTATAAACATGAAAACAGAAATAAAATTTGATAAAATATCAAATTGTAACTAGAAGTTTAATAACAAATAATACATTACGGCCAAATAGGGTTTATCCTAAAAATACAATATTTTAACAGTAAAATTTACCAAATTAATGGGTTAAAGAAAAACCCTGCAATCATCTAATAGGTTCCAAAATATTCCACAATATATAGGACTAAACAGCAGAGAAAATGAATGAACTAGATCTGCATGCATGTTAACAGAAATGTCTCTGAAAACATAAGTTTGAATGCATCAATAGGTTGCATTTGATAACACAAGTATGAAATTAAAAAAGGAACCAAGGGACTTCTCTGCTGGCACAGTGGTTAAGAATCCACCTGCCAATTCAGGGTACATGGGTTCGAGCCCTGGTCCGGGAAGATCCCACGTGCCGTGGAGCAACTAAGCCCACGTGCCACAACTACTGAGTCTGTGCTCTAGAGCCTGCAAGCCACAACTACTGAGCCCACGTGCCACAACTACTGAAGCCTGCGTACCTGCTCCGCAACAAGAGAAGCCCACGTACCACAGCGAAGAGTAGCCCCTGCTCACCACAACTAGAGAAAGCCTGTTTGCAGCCAAGAAGACCCATGTAGCCAAAAATAAATAAATTTATTTTTTTAAAAAGAACCAAAATAGTACATCAAGTTTGTGGCTACACATATTCAAAGTAAAAGTATAAGAACATGAATGTTGAGAGTATATCTCCTCCTTATGATATTCCAATGGCTTCTCATAACTCCTAAGATGAATAACAAAATCTTTACTATGGACTCTAAGATTCTACATGATCTGATATCAGCCAACATTTCTAGAATTGTCAGATATTACATTTCTCCTAGCTCTGTGTGTTCCAGCCTTGCCTGATTTCATTCACAGACTTGAATGTGTCATAGCACAGCTCACTAAGGGCCCTTTGCTCATGTCATTTCCTCTTTATGAAATAGTCTAGTCTTACTCCTCCTACATAATTTCTGTTTATTTTTCAACTCTCATCTCATTTCTCCCTTATTCGGGAGATACATGGTCACATTCCCCCATTTTACTCTTACAACATTCCATACTATTCTTTCCCTCTGGGGCTCTATATCAGTTGTTATTTCTCATTTATTGATGAGATTGTATGATTAGTATTTGTCTTCCCATTAGGTTTGTACTTCCCCCACCTAAAATCAGAGACCACATCTGTTTGCTAACCAGTGTATCCCTAGCACCTAGTACAGTTCTTATACATTAAAGGTGCTTACCAAATATTTATTAAGTTGGTGAATGAATTCGCAAAGTTGCTTTCTTTCATAGGATTCATTTATTTTGATTGTAATCCCTCTAAAATCTTTTTCTTTCTGTGGATTTTTCTATGTTCTCATTTATCTTTTGCATGAGACTAATGCAATAGGATATGGTTTGGGTGTCTCTCCCTGGATGAGAAGGAATGGATACCATTCCCTCATGATTGACAACAACATCTAGAACCATGGGGTTCTAGATGGAGCATTTCCCAGACAAATGGAAGGAATATGCTAATCTTGCCTATATTTATATGAAATTGCATGGCAGAGCAAATAATTAAGCTGTTTAGGAATTAGGATATATAACAGAAAAGATATTCTGCAATAAAAATTAGAATTGAAATATGCTTTTCTTCATGTCTACATTATTTAAGAATGTATAATCACTCTTCCTGAGCAAAAAATAAAAATGGCTTCAAAGTTATTAAGTAAAAAGATAATGACAGCTCTTTTCAGCGTTTCCATCCTTTCAATTTAACAACTATTTATTGAGCATCATGTATGTGTAAGACATGGAACTTGTGCTGTGAAGGGCGTTGATAAATAAGTAACAAACAGTGACAGAGCCAGAATTAAAATCCATATTTGTATGATTCCTAAGCCCTAATTTTGTGCACTACAGGCCAAGTATATAAAAGTTTTGGGTGAACCTAGTAAGCCTGGAAATGTGTACATCTTTCTCCTATAAGCCAATGTCTCCTCAAACGTGATGCTGTTCTGGCAAAGATACCAAGGTCAAATTAGCTTGGGAAATTAGCTTGTCATATACTTAAAGAGCTCTGAGAAAGTTTTTAGTAAAGAAGCAGGTTTTTCATTGTTTAACTCAGCACTTCCTAAAAGGTACTTAAACAGGGAATTTTTTAAATGTAATGTATCCTGGGAAACTGTTCCAGGCAAGAAGGAGCTATAAAGTCTTTTTTGGTGGTATTTTTTCTTCTAATGTAGAGCTGGGTTTCAGAAACACACTTTGTAGAGCTCAATGCCCTTTCTCACCCCCTGCCTTTGCTCTTTGCCCGAAACACCCATGCCCTTTTTTGTGATACGTGATGCATTCTTATTTATACATTAGTTCAAATGTCAGATGGTCTGTGAAGTCTTCTGTTAACCATTTACCTACATACATATAAACGTGTGTGCACGCACACACACACAAAATAAGCACTAAAAGTTATAAAGTAATAATATTAAAGACTTCTAACTTTCATAAGCATTTACTATGTTAAGACGACTTAACACATCACAAATTTAATTTAATGCTCACAATTATTATTTATTATCCCTTTAATTTCCCTGTATCTCACATATCATTTCTCTGATCCTCCGGTCTTCCTTGTACATCACTGACAACTCCTTCACGGTCTACTTTGCTGGTTCTTTTCATTTCCACAAAGTCAAAATGTTGGCCTACCCTAGCCTTTTGCAGTCACACCATTGGTTATTTCATCACATTTCATGTTGAATATCGCGGCTAAGAGCACAGACCTTTGAGCTAAACTGTCTGACTTTGAATCGCAGCTCACCTACTTTGTTAGATGTGCAACCTTGAGCTAATAATCTTTCGTTTCTCACCTCAGGGAGCTCATCTGTTAAAAACTGGGATCTTAACAGTACCTACACAATAGAATTGTTGGAGCATTAAATGAATTAATATCTGCAAAAATGCCTGGCACTATATGTGTTTGCTGATATTATTATTTATACTCTAATGACTCATAAATTGTATCTAGTCTGGACTTCTGCCATGAATCTGTGACTCATACATCCAACTACCTACACAGTGTCTGCAACTGGAAATCTCAGATACATCTCAAATTTATTATGTATAAAATAGAAAATCTTATCACCCTTTAGCCAGGGTGAACTCAGTAAATGGCAACTACCTCCAGTGGCAAAGGCAGACCACTGAGGCATCCTTGCAGGCATCCTTGAGTTTTCTCTTTCTCTTAGGTCATCCATCCATACATCAAATTTAGATTGCTCTGCCTTTAAGTTATCTAGACTCTTACCACTTCTTGCTGCACCCACCCTAACCATTGGCCCAAGGTCCCAGGATCCCTCATCTGAAGTTTTGTAATAGCTTCCTAATTTATCTCTCAGCTTCTGCCCTTGCTTTCCTGTGGACCATATTCAAATAGAAGAATGGCTATTTTAAAATGTCAATCAGATAATATCACTCCTCTGCTCATAGACTTCTATGACTTCCTACCTTACTGATTAAAAACTGCAGTCCTTACAAAGGTTTATAACAATTTTCCTAATCTGCCCCACACACTCCCTGAAACTGTCTAATCTCATCTACTATCTTCCCTTCTTTAATTCCACCCTTACTGCTCCTGCTTCCTCCCAGGTCCTCCAGCAACAGACATGATTTTCTCTCAGGGTCTTTGCATTTGCTATTCCTTCTACTTGGAATATTTCTTTCTCAGGGACCTACGTGCCTCTCTCCCTCACTCCTTCAGTTATTTTCTCGAAGTCCACCTTCCCAAAGCCTTCTTTGACTACCTTATTGAAAATTGCAACTCCACTCTACCCAAGCTCTCTTTCTCTGCTAAATTTTTCTCCATAGAATTTAAGACAAGCTGACACATGATAGCTTTTATTCATTTGTTTATTTATTGTTCAAATTCCCCCTCTAGTTTCTAAGCTCAATGAAGAGTTGAGTTTTTATTTCATTTGTTCACTGCATATCCACAGTGCTTAGCAGAGTATATGGCACATAATCAGCGCTTGAGAAATAGTTATAGAATAAGTGACTCCCCTGCATATGATTGATGAAGAAAGTGTGACTCACAGAAATAAGTAATTTGCTCAGAGCATCCAAAATTTGCCTAAGGCATCCAAGGTCAAACCCAGAATTAGAAGATGCAGGTCAGCATCTAGGGTGCACATGCTCAACCAATATGTAATATACAAAGAATATTATTTGAGTAGTCATGTACATACTCCCTTTCCTCACCAGAAGCTGACTTTCTTGAGAGCAGGAAGAGCTTTAGTCATCTTTATAGCCTTGGTACCTAATACAGAATTGGGATCATAGAAGTAGTGATGTGCTGGAGCAGCTACCCCAGCTTGAGAGTCTACTGTGTGCCTCTCTTCCAACTCTGCTTTCAGTGATATATTGATACATTGGTACCTTGGAATGGGCCTAAGGGCCATGGAAATCATCAAACACTACACCTCAAGATGTTTTCCCCAGAGAGCTGGTTGTTAAATATTTACTTGCATAAAAGCATACAATTACATAAAAGATACTTTAAAAAATGTTTGGCGCATGAGTGAATGTACTGGTGAATGAAATGTATAGGGGAGAGTTATATGCCAAGACATCTTTTAGTACACTGGTGATGCAGAGAATGTGAAAAGAAGGTGGAGGCTGGTGATCAATAACTTTCAATGAACATAATAAAACAATCACATTAAATAATAAAATCCTTGTGATAGAACATAGTTCAATTTCCTACTTTATGAGGGAATTTTATATAAAGAATCCTTTAAAGGAGATATCCAGAGATTACCAAAATAAAATCTTCCAATAAGAGGGAATCCAAGGAAATCAGGTAGAGCTCTATTTCTTTCCAGGATAAAAAAAAAATAGATTCATATTTCTTTTCAAATATAGTATCCCACATAATGTATTCTCATTTTGTATTTTATCATTGTATGTATGTGAATATATCTGACTCTCCCATTGGATAAGTGCTTCCTAAACATTTTAAACCACCATTTCTTTTAAGAGAATCACCTTCAGATAAAAATCCAAAGACGTATAAAATTGTGCATACAATTTCCAGAGGAGCATAAACCTTCAAAGTACCCTCCATAAGCCTCAAGTTAAAGAATAGGAATATTGTGCTAGAATGAGAGAACCCTAGGAGCTGACTTTGCCTAATTCATTTCCAATTTCCAGCAAGTGTCTGGCACACTGACACTTAAAAAGAAGAAAACAAAGGGAAAAAAAAGACTTGTAGATTGAGTAAATGGGTGGAATGAACAATTAGTCACTTTAGATGCCTATTACTGCCCCTTAGATCTTTTCTTCAAAACACTTTCCATTTTGTCAACTATTTATATATATAGTTTCCAAAACCTGTAATTTTCAAATTATCCTCTTTTCATAATTCTCCACTTTTTACCATTTATAACCCCCAACTTAATGTTCTTGATTGGTGATAAAGAACATCAAGCTATATTGCCTTTTTTTTCGCCTGGAATATGTAGTTCTTTCAGTTCAAGATTCCATTAACTTTCCAGGCAACTTTATTATCACCCATGATCCACAGTGATATTTCATTTAGCTAAAAAGCTAGATCTTTTCCACCTGAAAGACTATTAAGCTAGGCATTCCATTCTTCTGTTTCCTCAGTGGAGCTTTAAACCTAACTCTACATTTTTACTATTTAATTCCATTGTCAGTTTCAATCCACTTTCCAGTCTGTGAAATTCTTTGTAAACTATATAGCATAGTAGTAGCTTGAGCTCCCCTTTTAGAATCATTCCTAAATTTATTAAATATGCCTTAAATAACATCATGTCATCAAATAGTTGGTTAAAAAATGATATAAAGGGCTTCCTTGGTGGCGCAGTGGTTGAGAGTCCGCCTGCCGATGCAGGGGACACGGGTTCGTGCCCCGGTCTGGGAAGATCCCACATGCCGCGGAGCAGCTGGGCCCGTGAGCCATGGCCGCTGAGCCTGTGCGTCCGGAGCCTGTGCTCCGCAACGGGAGAGGCCACACAGTGAGAGGCCCGCGTACCGAAGTAAAAAAAAAAAAAAAAAAAAAAATGATATAAAGAAAGGTCCAGTCATGTAAACCAGAGGCCTCCTGCAGTTTGACATTGATCCATTAATTAACCAGCATTGTTTGGTAGGAAAGGTTTATCAGCTAAAGATTCAACAAACTGCCCAGCAATCTTACCCGTATATATTCATCTTAACCACAAGGGTATCTTAGGAATTATTTCCAATGCCTTGTTGAAATCCAGGTGATTCAGATGAGGCATCACATCATCTGTGAAATTTTTCCCTGAGACTCAAATGTACATCCCTCCTTAGTGTTCCCATGAAATTTTGTGTGAGTCCCTATCACAGTCCTTACCACAATATACTAAAGTTCCTTTTGTACCTGTTTCCCTAAATATTGTAAGGCCTTTGGAGAATGAGTCTGTGCTTTCTTTACCTTTACATTCTCAGAACCTTGTGCACAATAGTTATTCAATAAATATTTCTCAAAATGAGTAAATAATAAATTCTCATCTGCCACCTTAAGATGTGGAGTCCTGTATAAAGTGTGCAGTTTTCTCTGGACTTACTCTAAGATGTAAATCATTAAAAATAATTCACAATAACTCGTGGGAATAGACAAGCCAGTTCATCTCTTTGTGTGCCTCACTTAAAACATTCTTACTATTTTAAAATCACAGACATATGGAATGTGTGGCTTGTTTTTATTACAAAAAGATAATTTCATCCTTTTAAGCTAAAATTGTCCATGCTATTGTGGTTATTTCTCTTTTCATTCTTTTATATTGTACCTTTTGTATTTTTTTAAATGTCAGATACAGTATCTCATTAACACTCTTCAGAGAACAGTTGCCAATGTTTCCATTCATAGAGTTAATACTTGGAATGCCTCCTTCAAAATAATATGAAAATGATACAATGCAACAAAATCATAATGTTCCTGAATATTTATGCACTCCAGTGTATATAATTTACATTGAACTTTCTGTTCCTTGCCTGATCCTAATAAACTTTTTCATGTATTTGGAGAATAAAATGCCATTATCTCATACCTGCCTTTTGATGGCCAGAGATAGATCCATTTTTTTCCCAAAGCCAACTTGTAAAAGGAAATACTCACTGATGAAATGCCCAGTGTTCCTGAACACAACTTGAGTAATTAATATCTATTATAGCCTGAAAAACTCAATGAAAGGGCCGCAAAGTGACCTTGTACCTGATGTGCTATCCTTATTAATTGAACTCTAAGCTAGCCCTTGAGATTTTTATGCAGTCTGTAACAGAAAGGTCAATGTAATACCAGTAAATCCTGTTGTATTTGTTAGTTCATTCTGCAAATGCAAAAGTTGGGTGAACATTGATTCCATTCATTTGTAATCCAATATTAAAGAGGGAAAAGTGATTTTCTTTTTACCATCTTATCCATTTACATTTACATGGAAAATAACATTTCCAAGGAAAATCAGAGGACTGTTTTAATAGCAGTGATACATTAGAGGTTGAGCATGTTTTCCATTTTTTAACATCTTATAAAATGTCCAGAAAGAAATTATTATTTTGAATTAGAAACTAATACATATTTATATTGCACAAAAACTATGTTTAAGATGCTTTTATAGGTTCCAAGAATACATCATAAATAATTTAGTCAATGCCCTAAAAAAATCTGAATCTAATGGGAAAATAGAATATTGAGAACTCACTTATAATAAAGGGTAAAGTAAGGGAAATACTTTGATATCAATATGAAATAATGCTGTGGTAGCACAGAGGATTCAATGATATTTCCTTTCTTCCTCTCTGCTCTCAATTTCCATTTCCCAGGTGAACAGATTCTTATGCTGCCTTCTTGTTATTCAGGAACTCATCACTACGACATTGCCCCAACTACCCTCCTTATCCAAATCCAAATTAAATCTTGAGGAATGTGTAAATTTCATAAGGCTGCCATAACAAATTCCCACAAACTGAGTAACTTAAAGCATGAGAAATTTATTTTCTCATAATTCTGGAAGTTAGAAATCCAAAATCAAAGTGTTGCCAGGGCCAGGTTCCCTCCAAAGGCTCCAGGAAGAATCCTTCCTTGCCTCTTCTAGCTTCTGGTGCTTTCCAGCAATCCTGCTATTCCTTGGTTTGTGGCTGCCTAACTCCAATCTCTGTCTCTGGCTTCACGTGGCCTTCTTTCTTATGTGTCCCTGTGTCTTCAAATTTTTCTGTCCTCATAAGAACACCAATCACTGGATTTAGGTTCATCCTGATCCAGGATGACCTTTTCTTAATTTCATTACATCTGCAAAGGCTCTCTTTCCTGGGAGTTACTGGGAGTTAAGACCAACAGATCTTTTGGGGAACATAATTCAGTCCACCATGGGAGCAGGCAGCGGTGTGGGTGGCTAATCTCAGCTAGGTGGCTAGGTGTTTAAAAGGACTACTAGCTCCGTCGAGTAAATCAATTTATACCAAAGTCACAACAACTCTGTGCTTCATTTGCATTTTTAACAAGGACTCTGTAACACAAATGTTTCCATAATGAGTAGACTGGTAGGGATCAGAGCATTCCTGGTACCTGCTTTCTGTCCAGAGCTTCCAGCTCTTCACCTTCAGCAAACCCAAGGCCAAGTGTACACCTCCCTACCCACTCATCACAGTGGATCAGCTACACGATGAAGAGGAGATACTTATGTAGAAAATTTAGATTGTGTATCTTATTTTCCTTTACCTTGAGTTATGTTTTCACTCATGATAAATATATTTTCCTTGGATCAAATTATATGAATAATGGCTTTATACTTCATTTTAATTTTTCCATATGAATGTGGATTTAGATCTTCATATTTCCCATATGGTCTCTATATAAAGGATATATATTATAAATATGAAGGACCTTCATGCAAAAATGTTGGCAACAGAAACTACACAAATGGAAATGGTTTTGGTAGGCATGGATTTCTTTTCTTCCAAAATGCTTCCCAAGTGTGAGTAAGAAGAATGAATAGGAACAAAGTAAAAGTCTTTACAAAGTTTAAAGCAGTTTAAAGTTTAAAGCAGGTAATCTGGGTTCTTCTGTGCTTAGTAAAGTCAATGTTCATTCGCAATCGTGGAGCACTCACCCCAGATAGGGTAAGGACAAAGGGAGGTGGTACCTTTATTTAAGCCATTAAAATCCTGCAATTCAGCTTTTAAAATGATTCAAAATGTGATGAATGTTTTTTTTTTTTAAATGCTTTTCCTCGTACTCAATGAGTCAGAGTACAGCTTTATGGTAAAATCACCCCCCTTCTGAACAATATAATGTATTTCATTTTTTTAAATAACTTGGTTTATTCATAAATTACATGCTATCAATACACAGCTCAAATCATTGTATTTAATGTAGCATTTACAGCTAAAATTGGAATAAATTCTTCTTCTTTCCCAGAACATTATATATTTGAGAATTGAGAGTTTAATAAGAAATTCTGATTTTTTAAAAATCTTTCATCATTTAAACTTTAGAAAGAGAAAATACATTTTTCTAAATTAAGTTACCATGGTATAAAATATCCACTTACATTTTTCTTAGGATTAGCTTTTTTCTTTGTTGATTATAAAAAATATTATGCTAAATATTATTATTTTGATTATTGATTTCCCAAGAGACTTTAGTCTGAATTAGAAAGCTGCAGCTTAAGTCTTACCATTAAAATGTATAGCAAAACATTAATTTTTCACGCAATTAATTTACACTCAAGAAAAAAATTTAATGGCTATTTAAATAATCATGAGTTTCTATTGTTCCTTTTATTCAACTGTTTTTGAACACTCTGGAACTGACCCCAAACATCTGCCACAAATTCCACTGAGACGTACAGGACCTGTTACATACAGAAATTCTGAATCCTACCCCACACCCACTTATCAACATCCCTACAAATGTATAGTTCATGGGTCTGCATTTAATAAGCCATCTAGATGATTCTTATGCCTATTAATGTTTGAGAATCCAGGATAAAAGGGGACAGATTAGCGGATCTTAGCCTTTTCAACACTGGTGATCTCTAGGCTCTGCAGTACACTGGGAGAACCTATTCAGTGACTGTCAGCTTCTTCCAGAGGAGGTCATCCAAGGGGCAGAAGAAGAGAGAAAACCTAGCCACCTCCCAATGCCCCCAGAGTTCTGGAGGCCTGGCCAAAGATAGCAGGCAGCGTGTTTAGAGTCATAGACTTCTCTTCCATTCCTCCCTCCCTCCATACCGTCCTCCTTCCCTCCCTTTCCTGCTTCCTTCTTTCTTGTCAATGCCTTCTCTGCTATTGTCAGAAAAAAGGTCTGTATGTGTGAGGGGGGTGATGGGGTTTCCAGAAGACAGCAACAAAAACCCTCTCTTATCACATCTACCTGGCTCAATCTCATTGAACGCTCTCAAAACAAGTTCTTACAAAGGAAAGTATCCATTTTCTTTTTGGTTGTTATTGTCATAGACAAAACAGAAAAAAAGTAGTGTCGTCAACCATCTGTCCCTGGCCTGTCTCCCATCTTTGGTCCCAGCGAGACATCAATCTCCCTCTGGATGAGTGTGACTGAGGATGGATATAAATATCATACAATCTTTATCAGGACTTTACTTCCTATCTCCCATTTTCAGACCCCTCTTCCAGGGAAGGTTTTAACAAGTAGGATCAGAAATCAAAACATCATCTGAACAAGCAAGAAGTGTACTTGCTTCTTGGGAGCAATCGTTGGAGCTCAGCCCAATGCTCATCCTGTCCATCAGAAGCCCCTGGGCTACTAGCTGACCTGCCTCTCCCAAGTCTGTAACATCACAAGTCAGGGCTTCTCATTCGTTGTATTAATTATCCCAGACCCCTCCCAGAACTAGAGAAATGAGGAGATGGAGTACTTAAACTTTATCTATTGAACTTAAAGATAGGAAAAATCAAACCATTTTAGATCCAGTCTCAGTGAAATTAAAAAAAAAAAAAAAGATTTATTATGGTCTAAACCAGAAGGTGGCAAACTATGGTCATGGGCTGAATCTGACCTGCTGCTAGCTTTCGCAAATGAGGGAATACAGCCACAGACATGAGTTTATGTATTGTTTGTTTTCACACTGTAACAGCAGAGTTGAGGAGTTGTGACAGGAACTGTGTAATAGATGAGTAGGTATAGAACATCCTTGACTTTACCTCTTGGCCTGTAATGCCTAAAATATTTACTATCTGGCTCTTTAGCGCACAGTTTACTAGTCCTCGGTCTAAATCAAAATGTTCATGATTTTTTTCTACAGCTTCTAAAGGCAAAATATTCATAAATTGAATTCCACAAAAAATTCCCCATAGAAATAGAAAATATGAATAGACCAATTATTAGTAAAGAGGTAAAATCAGTAATCAAAAATCTCCCCATGAAGAAAAGTCCAAGACCAGATGGCCTCACTGAATTTTACCAAACATTTAAAGAATTATTAAAACCAACACTTCTCAAAGATCAGAGAGAGGGGAACACTCCCAGAGTCATTTTACGAGGCCAACATTATCCTAATACCAAAACCAGAAAATGATACTACTAGAAAAGAAAACTATAGGCCAATATCCCTGATGAATATAGATGCAAAAATTCTCAGTAAAATACTAGCAAACAAAATTCAACAGTACATTAAAAGAATTGTTCACTATGATCAAGTGGGATTTATTCTTGGGATGCAAGAATTGTTTAATATATACAAATGAATCACTGCAATACACCACATTAACAGAATGAAAGAAAATAATCATGATCATCTCAATAGACACACAAAAAAAGCATCTGACGAAAGTCAACATACTACATGAAAAAACCTCTTAACAAATTAGACATAGAAGGAACATATCTCAACATAATAAAAGCCATATATGACAAGGCCACAGCAGATATCAAACTCAATGGTGAAAGGTTGAAAGATATTCCTCTAAGATCAGGAAAAAGACAAAAGTGCCACTCTCACCACTTCTATTAATCATAGAACTGGAAGTCCTAGCTAGAGCAATCAGGCAAGAAAAAGATATAAAAGGCATTAGAATGGAAAAGAAAGAACTAAAAGTATCTCTACTTGCAGATAACACGATTTTATATACAGAAAATTCTAAAGACCACACCAAAAACCTGTTAGATCTAATCAACGAATTCAGTAAAGTTACAGGATACAAAATTAACATGCATTTCTATACACTAACAGCAAGTTTTCTGAAAAAAATAAGGAAATTGATTCCATTTACAGTAGCATCGAAATCAATACAATACTAAGAAATAAATGTAGAAAAGGAGGTGAAAGATCTCTACTACAAGATGTTAATGAAAGAAGTCAAAGGAGACACAGTTAAATGGAAATGCATCCTGTGTTCATGGATTAGAAGAAATAATGTTGTTAAATGACAATACCACCAAAAACTATCTATTAATGACAGTACCACCAAAAACAATCTAAACCTATAGATAGTTTTCTATTTCTTACAGAAGTAGAAAAAACACTTCTAAAACTTATGTGAAACCACAAAGAACCCCAAATAACAAAGAAATCCTGAGAAAGAAGAACAAAGTAGGAGGCATCACACGTCTGGATTTCAAGCTATACTATAAAGCTATAGTTATCAAAACAGTATGGTACTGGCATAAAAATAGACACATAGATCAATGGAACAGTATTGAGAGCCCAGAAATAAACCAAAGCATATACGTATGGTCAACTAATATTTGACAAGCTATCCAAGAATACTCAGTGGAGAAAAGACAGCATCTTCAATAAATGGTGCTGGGATGATTGGACATTCACATGTAAAATAATGAAACTGGACCCCTGTATTACACCACTCAAAAAAATTAACTCAAAATGGATTAAATGAAAATGCCAACTTGAAAAGATATCTGCACTTCCATATTTATAGCAGCATTATTTACAATATTGAAGATATGGAAACAACCTAAGTGTTCACTGATGGATGAATGAATAAAGAAGTTGTGGTGTGTATAGATATAAATATAGATAAAGATATATAATGGAATATTATTAAACCATAAAAAAATCAAGAAATCTTACCATTTTCAACAACATGGATGGAACTTGAAGGCATTATGCTAAGTGAAATATGCCAGACAAAGACAAATACTATATGATCTCACTTATATGTGGGATCTAAAAAAAGAAACCTCATAGAAACAGATGTCAGACTTGTGGTTACCAGAGATGGAAGGTAGGGGGAGGGAGAATTGGAGGAACTTAGTCATAAGGTACAAACTTCCAGTTATAAGATAGATAGTACTAGGGGTGTAATGTACAACACGATGACTATAGCTAACACTGCTGTATGATATATAGGAAAGCTGTTAAGAGAGTATATCATAAAAGTTCTCATCACAAGGGGAACATTTTTTCTTTTTTATTCTTTCTTTTCTTTTTATTGTGTCTATATGAAATGATGGATGTTAGCTAAACCTATTGTTATAATCATTTCACAATATATGTAAATAAAACCATCGTGATGTATGCCTTAAACTTATACACTAATGTATGTCAATTATTTCTCAAAAACTGGAAAAAAGGTTCCCCATACACATGTTAAAACAATCTATGTCTTTTCTCACTAACCAGCATAAGATCACCATAAATATGTGGGAATAACTGCTCCAATCCTAATAACAGAACAGCACCTGTCATAGTAGGTATTCAATAAATGTTTGATAGGGATATATGTATGCATATGGCTGATTCACTTTGTTGTACAACAGAAACTAACACAGTATTGTGAAGCAATTATACTCCAATAAAGATCTATTAAAAAATAAATAAATGTTTGGTTAAATAAATAAATATTTTAAAATGTGTGTACATTCTACATTACATTTATGATATGTCTCTATTTTGGAATAAAAATTTTTAGTCCCGAGCTGTGAACTGTATTATCTCTGTCCTCCTTATCTTTGCTCATGCTGCACTGCTTAGTTATCATTCAACGTTCACTTTACACAGCCTATTTTCCATTAAGCTTCAGCCAAGTGAAATTGAATGCTGGAACATTTGTGACCGTAGCCAGACATTTTGTGCAAATTTCTTCATTTCTTTCTTCACTTTCTCCTCTTGACTATGAACACTTCAAGGGCAGGAGAGTGTTTTAGTCAGCCTTTTAGCCATAGAATCTAGCAGCTGTTACATAGAATGCATTTAGAAAAATGTATGTTGAATTTAAAAAGACTTAAAGACCCAGTCTAGTAATTCTGAAGTCAAAAAATTCTATTTAAAGTACAGCCATAGGAATTGGCTCAACAACCTCTTCTGGCAGCAAATTTCATTTATTACTATAAACTGCGTAAAGTAATTGTCTTTATTTGTTCAAAATTCAATGTCCTTTAATCACATCTGGTGAATCAAATTAAGGAACTTACTCTTATTAAGGGAGTTCAATTTTGAATATAACTGAGATGTTTCTAAGAGCATCACTCAGAGTCCTTTAAAAATTTTTTCTTCATAAGAAAAGTAATGCTCCATTTGGCTATTTTCCTATTCTTTCATTTATAAGAATCATATAGTGCTTTTCTTAATCATTTATACTATCTTTAATCAATTGGCTCAACAATTATTTTAAAATATTACATAAAACAAGTATGTGTCCATATTATTTCCCCTTTGGCGAATTTTACCCTAAGTGACTAAAGTACCCTACATAATATATCTAAGTAATTTTAATTTTTCTATTCATCCTTTGTTAAAGAAAAAAAAAACTGCTCTATAATGAAAGCTCCAAAATGCATTTGAGTTTGTGAAATGGTGAAATTAATGAGTAGGATTTTATACTTTACTCAAATATATCCGAAATCCAAACACTTCTCTTCATTGTCACTGTCCCCAAATTTACAACCACCATCATATCTCAACTCAACTACTGCAATATCCTTTGGAGGCTACTGCTCCTGGACTTGCTTTTTCTACTATTCACAGACTATTCGAAGTGATCTTTTTATTTTTTGTTTGTTTATTTGTTTGTTTGTTTTTGTGGTACGCGGGCCTCTCACTGTTGTGGCCTCTCCCGTTGCGGAGCACCGTCTCTGGATGCGCAGGCTCAGTGGCCATGGCTCACGGGCCTAGCCGCTCCGCGGCATGTGGGATCTTCCTGGACCAGGGCACGAACCTGTGTCCCCTGCATCGGCAGGCGGACTCTCAACCACCGCGCCACCAGGGAAGCCCTCAAAGTGATCTTTTTAAATTTTAATCAGATTGTGCTAGTCCCCTGGTCAAAACTCTCCTATCTCCATTGTATCACAAAGTCTGAACTCCTTACAGTGGTCTCTGAGGCCCAGTGTCACCTGGTCACTATCTACCTATCAACCCCCAGCCCCACCACCCCTCCCCTACCACTGGGCCCTGCGTCACTACACTACAGGCACGCCGTTGTTGTTTCCCACCCCCTACTTGAATATGCTGTGCTTGTTTCTACCCTGGCCCTTTGACCTAGTGTCCCCTCTGTTTCAGTTTAAATGTGACCTCCTCCAGGAGGCCTGCCTTCCCTGACTATCTCTGCTCAGGGAGACACCCAGTCCTGTTGTTGTGGCCACTCTCTGCCGACACCTCTCACAGTCAGTTCTTTTGCAACTCTATCTCTGCCTGATGGCCCTGCTATTCGGTCTGCCCTGGATCTTGGCTTCCAGGCCCATCAGAGTCTCTGCTGTTACATACATTGCTACTTCCCACTTCTGACACCTGCTTAAAGCTGAAAACCTCACAAACCTCTGTGGCTGTCATTTTGCTCCCATTTAGACCCAACTTTTCTCAATTCATTGTCCATGCCACACTATAGCCTAGGGAGTCTTGGGATTCTAAACTGTGCCTGTTCATGCCCTGGGACTCTCATGACTCTCTGGGTCACCATCGAGTGTTGGCATGGGATTACACAGCACAGCAGTCTCTTCCCAAATCCATAAGCAAAAACCCTTAGAATTCCCTCAACTTAACTAGGAGTTTCTAAAGCTTCTTCCCTGGGAGGTTTGGACTCAAAAAGCTGGGAGGAAAAAACAAGAGCTGTGGTAGCCACTTTCTCCTTCCGCTGTGGTCTTCTTCACTCCCCCTCTTCTGGCATTTCTCATAAGAAGAGGCAAAGAAGGCTTTCTTCCTAATGCTCTTTCTACAGGACTGAAACTGCTCTATATAAAATTTCATGCAGACTTTGTCAAACAAACATCAAGATGAAAAGTAAAAATCAGTGAATCATCTTAAAGTTTCATCTTAGTGTTTCATCCTCACTAAGCCTCTGGATCTTGGCAAAACATCCAAATAACCTCTATATGTAAAAGAGAACTAAAGGAATTTAGAAATCCTTCTCAAGACTGCCTGACTTTAAGCTGTACATCAAAATAATGCTTTAAATGACAGAAACTGAGTGTCTGTTCCCACCTCTACCCCAAGTCAGGCAGATGCCTTGACTGTTCTATGAAGAAAAACACAAGTATGTAGGAATGCAAAAGAGAAAAATATATTGTCATTGTTTGACTGGGTTAGACATAAATGTAGGAAACTTAAGACAATAATAGTGTCCTCGCATGTAATGCAGGAAGAACAGAGATAATAACTTTATTCAGGTAAAACTTTACCAACAAAAAATAATAGCAATATAAGAGTAACTCCATAACTTGAGTGTTATTTATTCAGCATGCTGAGTCATTATTAAATCGTAGCCATGATTTGGGAAATACACACATGCACACATGTACTTGTTGGCTTTCATTACTTGCTCTCCATATAGATAGGATTCTAAAGGTTTGATTTTTCTGACTTTCCAGCCAAGTTCATTTCAAATGCATCAGATGATATATTGGGTGGTAAAAACAGAGCAAGAATGGCATTTGATGCTGAGATAAAAAACCATAAAAAAACATTCACAGATGCTCAAATATCATAAGAGTCTGGAACCAGCTGACATAGATGTAAATCCCCCTTCTCTATTTTTCTTAATTTATTCTATATATTGATCCTTTATGTCAAGATTTATAACCAAAACGTTACATATGTTATATGCAATGATTTTATTTGTGGTTCTACTCACTTAATAACTCTAAGCACAAGATACATACAGTTTCAACAGAGAAACTTAATCTACCTTAAAAAAATCTCAATTTTTGTTTCAAACTGGGGACTCAAATAGTACTGAAAGTAAATATCAAGGCAGAATTATAAACAGTATTTAGGGAGCCATGTGCAAGGAAGACTCTTTTGAGTAGACACTTTGAAGTTAGGGCTGTATTTGACTCCCAGCTATAATACCTTTCAGCTCCTTAATGTGGACAAGTTGTTTGAATTGTCTGAACCCTATAAGATGAGGAAAATAAAACCCACCTTACACTATTGTTGTGATGATTAAATGAGAATTACATACACCCAGAAACGTCATTCAACCGCTATTACAAAATACAGACAAGTTTTTCATCTCCTTTCTCATACCTTTGAAAAGATAATAATTAGGTAAGATTTGATGTTAAAAATAAGCAGAAATGCCACGTCTATCCTCCACATTTTGTTTATCTTTAACTGTGTTTGCATACAATATTGAAGTGTAAATAAAGGGAGAAATGTACTAAATTAAGGCAAAAATTAAACTCTTTTTTTCTATTAAGCACAAGCCTAGGCTATGTGTAAATCCAGAAAGAAATCTGGCTGAATTTTGCTTTAAAATCTACTGAATTCCGGAAGAAAAAAAAAGTTAGGTGTTTGGGGGGTATGCAGTGGGAACAAGAGATATGGGGAGTGTGTGTGTGTGTGTGTGTGTGTGTGTGTACTGAGTACAAGATACCTAACCACCATTTTTAGTAACCTATAAGTATGAGGCTTCTTTGGGTATGTTTTACAGCAAAAAAAAAAAAAAAAAAAAAAAATTGACAGGTAATAAATTCCCATAAGAGTTTTAGGAGGCACTATCTTAAAGAGAAAAATAAATCCACTTTTTATTTTACTTTAAATTATTCCATAGTTTGAAGATATTTGCTCTTGATTGGGGTGATGAATGTCAGTGGGTCGGTTTCCCACTTTGTATTAGATATAATCTTTATTCATTACTGAATAAGTAATTCAATTAGGTTTGAAAGCACTTGCTCCATTTATACCCAATCATGTATGTGGGCAAGTGTCTTAGTCCATTTGAGCTGCTATAACAAAGTAACACAGCCTGGGTAGCTTATCAACAATGGATATTTATTTCTGGAGGCTGGCAGATTGGGTATTTGGTGAGAGCTTCCTGGTTCATAGATGCTGTTTTTTCACTGTGTTCTCACATGGTGGAAGGGCAAGGGAGCTCTCTGGATTCTCCTTTATAAAGGCACTAATCCCATTCATAAGAGCTTTACCCTCATGACCTAATCACCTTCCAATACCACTACCTCGAGCATTAAGATTTCAACATATGAATTTAGAGGGGGAGGGGAGGGATGCAGACATTCAGACCATAGGAGCTGGCATACATCAACATGGTCTTTACTCTGTTAAGCATCCAGATAATAATAAACGTCCAGATGATTTAGTAACGTTTTATTTTGGTTTTTGGTTTTTGTGCTATAGACACAACTTATTCTTTAAGTGGAAAACATGAAAAATAGAGACCATGAAATATATTTAGTTAACAAGATATACTCATTTCCTTAGAGTTTTAAAGACACCGTTTATTCTTTTTAGTAATATCTCTTTTATTGTACAGGCATAGCTCATTTTATTGTGCTTCACTTTATTGCGCTTTGCAAATACTGAGGTTTTTTTACAAATTGAAGGTTTGTAGCAACCCTGCATCAAGCAAGTCTGTCAGCGCTGTTTTTTTCCAACAGTATTTGCTCCCTTCATTTATCTGTGTCACATTTTGGTAATTCTCCCAATATTTCAAACTTTTTCGTTATTATTATACTTGTTAGGATGGTCTGTCATCAGCGATCTTTGATGTTACTATAGCAAAAAGATTGACTCGAAGGCTCAGATAATGGTTAGCATTTTTTAGCAATAAAGTATTTTTAAATTAAGGTATGTACATTGCTTTTTAGACATAATGCTATTACATAATAGGCTACAGTATAGTGTAAACATAACTTTTATATGCCCTGATACACCAAAAAAATTGTGTGATTTGCTCTGTTGCAACATCCACTTTATTGCAGTGGTCTGGAACCTAACCTGCAATTTCTCTGAGGTCTGCCTGTATTTTGAAATGACTTATGTAATTCAATAACATTTTCTCCAAAATTAAAAATATTCATAAATTAATATAAGAAAAGGACACAATAATACATAAAGATCTATGTTTGTAAGATATATTATTTCTTTTTGTTTTCTTTTGGTTATTTAGCTTCATATATATTACATCCAGCACATTTAACTAACATACTTATTTTTCTCTCTCTATCCTAACAGGTTTATAATGTAATAATTCAAGAATTTTATCATACCTTGGAGTAGCTTAACAACTGTCTATGTGCTTCCCATGATATGTTCTCTACATTGTAAGTATATACTTACTTTCTCAAGCTGGCTGGATTTTGAGAGAAATGTGTTCAATTAGAACTTATAGGTAACTTTGATTGTTTAAGAAGATTACAAGCTAAAATTCATCCAAAGTAAAGAATAGTTTTAGAAATTTATCTCATATGAAGAGATGTTCTGTGAATTTAGGTTTAACATTGTATCAAAGTTAAAACTTAATATAATATGTCATGGTAGGTAGAATAATATACCCATGACATTTAGTTGTATTTTCATAAATATTATACTTAACATCCTTAAGATTTCTATACTATTCTTTATTTTTCTAAAAGAAACTTTAAATATTGTACCTGTGAAATTTTATGCTAAGATATTAAAATATCTTGAAATATATTTTTAAAAATATAATGTGTAATATCATTTCAAAGTCAGGGCAACTTCTTTCTATATTAGTTATCTTTTTGAAAACTAGTTTCAGTTTTGGTAAGATGATACCTATACCACTAAATCTTTCATACTCGTAGTGTTTGTATGTGTGTGTATGCATGCATACACATATATATGTGCGTATACGTACACACACAATTTAATTAATAAGCTATATAAAAAGAAGAAAAGTTGTCTTTGCTAAGTAAGGAAACCTCTTATTATTAATTTCACACTGCTGAAAAGTAAAGAGAAAGGTGAAAGCTTTTTGAGTTAAGAAGTACTAAGTACTATGCTTTTTGAGTTAAGAAGTACTAAGAGAAGTGGGGAGGAAAGGAGGCAGCCCAACCCCTTTTTCCTCAGAAGAAAGTAAGGCATGAACTGGAGCCCTTCAGTAATCAGAAGTGTTGCCCACTTTACGGCGTGTTTAGGGCACCAGGAGATACTATCAGACCTGCAATACCCATCTTGAGCCTTACTATCCATTCTTCCAGCCCTTTCCTTGCTGGAGCCCCTGAGGATATAAAATCCATCAAAGATGACTTGGGGGGCTTCCCTGGTGGCGCAGTGGTTGAGAGTCCGCCTGCCGATGCAGGGGACACGGGTTCGTGCCCCGGTCCGGGAGGATCCCACATGCCGCGGAGCGGCTGGGCCCTTGAGCCATGGCCGCTGAGCCTGCGCGTCCAGAGCCTGTGCTCCGCAACGGGAGAGGCCACAACAGTGAGAGGCCCGCGTACCACAAAAAAAAAAAAAAAAAAAAAAAAAGGTGACTTGGAATTTAGTGACCCTTGATCCTTCTTCAGGAAGGCAGGAGAACAAGGGTGCCTGATTATATTGTGGGACTTGGAGTTAGTTTTGGTCAGGTTATTAGCATGCCATTCAGAACACTTAATGCCTTCTGACATGAAATATAATTTTAATACATAATATGTGGTTCTAAAGCAGTGCTGTCTAAAGAAAACATAATGTGAGACATATGCAATTTCATCTTTCTTGGGGCCACATTTAAAAAAGTGAAAAGAAGCTAGTAACATGGGTTTTAATAATATATTTTACTTATTTAAAATATATTTAATAATATATTAAATATATTAAATATTAAATATATTTTAAAATATATTTATATATTCAAAATACAGTCATTTTAACATGTGATCATGTTAAATGTAAATCATGTAAAAAATATTAATGGGCCTTTTAACATCCTCTTTTTCATATTGTCTTTAAAATCCAGTGTGTACTTATAGTACATCTCAATTTTGATACTAAATTCTTACTGGATATACTTGATCTGTATTTAGATTTCATAAACTTTACAGTTGAAAAAAAAAGATTCACAAAGCCAAGTTGTCCCATATATACTTGAAAGTTTTTCAGTAACTAAATTGAGTATCAGTTTTTAAACTTAACTAATCAAAATTAAAAGCCATAGCCTCAGTCACACAGGCCACATTTTAAGTACTCGACAGTCCTATGTGACTAGTAGCTACCAAATTGCACCACTCTTTTCCAAAGAACTATTGATATAATGCTATAATTCTGCTACATAATGGATTTTGTAGGCCAATCTCAGGACACCAAAGGAGCATATAACTTTACAATTTTAATGAGAAAAAATATCAAATCCTATACCTCTGACTTAAAATAAATTCTATAGAACCAGCTATTTATGAGAAATGATGGATAAGAAAATATACAAGGTCTAAACCTTCAATCTGTGATATATTGGAATTTGTTTTTTTCTTACTTGCTTCAATGTACATGCTCTTTTGTCACTAAAGGAATTAGCTGAGCACAACCCTTTCTATTACAATGAGTGAATCAAAAGCAAAAAAAATAATAAAATTTTTTTAAATGGCTCTGTGAAAGACACTGTTAAAAGAATGAAAATATAAGCTTCAGACTTGTAAATCACATATTGATAAAAATATATAAAGAACTCTTAAAAATTAATTTAAAAAATTAAAAAATTGGTGAAATACCTGAACTTTATCAAAGAAGATATATGAAAGACCAATAAGCATATGGGAAGATGTTTAACATCATTAGTCATTAGCAAGCTACAAATTAAAACCATGATGAGATACCACTAGACAACTTTTAAAAGGGATACATTTTTTTAAAAATCTGACAATATGAAATGCTTTTGATCACAGAAATTTTAATTTGTTGTTGAAGGAAATTCAAAATGGTACTGCACTTTGGAAACCTCTTTGTCAGTTTCTTTTAAAATTAAACATGCACTTACAATATGATTCAGCATTCTCACTCTTAGGTATTTACCCAAGTGAATTCAAAACTTAGTTTTACAGAGGAACCTATATGTAAATATTCACAGCAATTTTATTTATAAAATTGTCAAAATGCCAAAATAACTAAAATATATTTCAACTGGTGATTGAATGAACAAACTTAGTATACCTATACAATAGAATACTACTAACCTATAAAAAGGAAAGAATTATTGATTCAGGCACTATCATGGATGAATCTTAAATGCATTTTGTAAGTGAAAGGGGGGAGACCCAAATGACTAAATATTGTATGATTGCATCTGCATGAAATTCTAGAAAAGGCAAAACATAGAGATAGGAAGCAGATCAGTGGTGGCCAGCGTTTAGAGATACAGGAGGATTGACTACAAAGTGATAGTGTGAGGACATTTTGGGGGTGATGGAACTGTACTGCACGGTACTGTGGTGATTGACAAGTGACTGTGTGCTCATCAAAACCCATAGAACCACACAACACAAAGAGTGAGCTATATAGTATGCTAATTAAAAATAGGGAAACAAATGGGATGCTGGAATATTCCAAGATGGAGTAGGGACTGTGTCAAATGAAACTAGCCAAATTACAAACATAAGCCGTAACTGAAGACCATGGGAGAAACAAATCTACCCTAAGTAACTCTGAGAAACAATACTTTGGCAGGATAAAGACTGAAAAGCATAATGCTATAGAGAAAAATAACCAAACATAGACATACTCTATTTGATCTTTTTTTTTTCTCACAGGAGTACAGGTGAATTCTGAAAATCACTTTGCATGTATACTGGGGTAAAACATACAAGTAAATAAATTGTTGAAAATGAAAGCTGGGTTTCTCATTGTCACATAAACAAAGGGAGATAAGAAAAACTAACTTTGCAGTGATAGAGGTAGTGATATCAATATGAAGTCATTTTTATTTTAATTTACATACAAATAGATACAAAAACAAATATAGATATGTGTGCATACATGGGTATATATACATAGCATTTACTAGCTCTACCTACTGAAGGTCCTAGAAGCAGTAATGCCACAGTAGCAATGAACACACCTCATGCCCAGATTTTAGTTTAAATGCCATTCTGCAATAAAAATGGAACCAGTGCCCTCAGGAAAAATGGCTGATTCTAGAGCTAGGGCTGGAAAAATGCAAGATGAACCTGAAGCACTTTGTAGTGGCAGAAGGTGAAATAGTGGCAAAAAATTATTGAGGCATGTCAAAATGATACAGGAGCCAACCAGAAAGAGTTCCCAATGACCAAAGCTGAAACGTTTTAAGCAAGAAAATAAAAATCATATTAGATGATAACCTAAAGGATAAAATATGTATTAATGATCCACACTGATGTAAATAAATGGTTGAATAGATAAATGACAGAGAAGACAAAAATCTTTCTTACACAAAAATTCCTATTCACTCACCTCCCATATTGAAGCTTAATTCCCTCCCCTTGAGTGTGGGCTAAACCTCACTACTCAGAGAGTATGGAAATGGGGAAAAAAGGTAACTTTTCTGTGGCAAAACATGGCCGCCTTCATTGAGTGATCAATGTTATCATCTCCAAGATAAGTCATGTTGATACCAAGTACCTTGGTATGATATGATGAGGATATTCTACTTCTGTGATATTTTTCCCCCAAACACATAGCCGTATTCTAGTCTTGAGAAAAATATGAAATAAAGCCAAGTTGAGGGACATGCTGCAAAATGCCTCACAGTACTCTTCAAAAGTTTCAAGATCATGAAAGGAAAGACTGAGAAACACAGCTGAGGAGATGAAAGAGATATTATGACTTAATGCAGTATGGTATCCTAGATACCATACTGATCTTGAAACACAAAAAGGGCATTAGTTGGGAAAACTGGTGAAATCCAAAAAAACCTGTAGTTTAGGTAATATTGTACTAGCTTTCCTTGTTTTGACAAAGGCACCACGGTTATGTTAACAGTGGGACAAGCTGGGTGGAGGAAACTATCTGTACATCCTTGAAACTTTTCTGAAAATAGCAACTTATCATAAAATAAAGAAATCTTTAAGATGAATTACAAATTTTTAATACTTGCTCAGCAATAAATCTACTTTAGGAAGAGTCCTCTCATATGTAATCTCATCGTTTCTACCCTAGTATAAGTATATTTTGCCATTTTTACCTATTTAAGTCATTAAGAACCTTTGTTCTCTTTTTGCCATAAAATGTTCAATCATGACTTAAAATTGGAGAATTATAAGAGCTCTTCACATACATTTGCATAATTAACAATTCATACCATTTGAACCATTCAAAGTTACAATTCAATTTTAATTCTTTTGTGGCCATTTGGTTCCATATTCTTGGCAATACTGTCTTGCTGGTTATATAGGCATTAGTTTTTATTACATAAATGGCTGTGTGTTCAGATACCAGATAAACTAATAAGTGGCCAAAATAACTCTAATGCCATTTTAAAAGTAGGATAATTAAGCACTCGTGTACTTTATCCAACACAATAATAATATTATATTATAAGGCCCAAATTCTCTTACACTTTTTTAAGTGTTTAAAGGTTTCTTTATACACATCAACCTTCAGTAAGCATGTAAAGTAGGAAATTCAAATCACATTCCTTGCTTGTAAATAAAGAAAGAAGTCTCTGAGAGGTTAAGTGATTTGCCTAGAGACAGGTAGCTTGTAAGGATTGAGCATCTACACAGAACGCACCTTGCTTAAATTAATCCTTTGGCTTTTGTAGCACTTCATAAAGTCCACTCCATATGGAAATATTCTTATTGGCTAGAGTATGTCATTGTTTTTAGTTTTTGTTTTTTTAACTTCCAGAGATGACCAAGCTCTTTTCCTTAATTTAAATGAAATTATAAAAAATTTTATTTCATTTAAAAAATATATTAGTCATGTGTAAAGCCAAAAATCTCACCTGAAATATCTTTCTGTTGAACTTCAAAATCTGACCTAGGCTACTAGACTGGAAATCACTGTTGCTATATTATTTATGTTGTGTTAGATACAGTATGCTTTCACTTTAAGGAAATCTAATATATGAGAATCAAAAAAATCACAAAATACATAAACTGAGAAGTGATTTTTTTAAATTATAAAATGTCTCACAAAAACATGTATCATGGCTTTTCTTCGATAACAATCTTCCCTGGGACAATTTCGTTACAGTTATACATAGTATTTAAGAAAAAATAGATTCATTTTATAAAGGAAAGCATATACCCTTGGACATTGTGATTCTTTTCTTTGGTACTTGCATCACTATGCCTGTCTGCTGCAATTTCTCTAAGTAAGAGTGATCTCATAATCTATAGGCAGTTTTAAAATGGAAAAAATTTATAGCATACTCTCACTTATCAATAAATCAGGCTTTCTCCCTATTGCTTTCCAATCACAATGCAGACTTCTAGCAGAACTTATTTTATTAGGTAATTTGAAAATACTTTATTAGGCTAGTTGAAAAGCTTCTTGAATATGAGAGGATGATAAATAATAAAAGAAGATACACCAATAGAAAACATGTTTTATACCTTCGAATAATAGTATAGTAGGTACAGAAGACAAATGTAAAATCAATCTAGTTCATCCTATGCCTAAATCTCATTTGATAACTGTTACAATGCATAAAGATGCATTGAAAGGAAGATCCCCAAATCTCTCTCTCTGCCATATTTGAACGCTTAGAGCATTTGATATCTGTTACAATCTCATTTGATATCTGTTACGATGCATAAAGATGCACTGAAAAGAAGATCCCCAAATCTCTCTCTCTACCATATTTGAATACTTAGAGCTCTCACTATTTTCTTTCTTATAATCTAAATTCCTTCTACCATAGTGAAAGCCTTATTTCATTTTTGTTTAGTTGTTGTTGCTGTTCAAGAGGTTATTCAGAAGAGTTTCTTTTTATAAGACCTGTCTCGTTTGTACTAAGCCTTCCTACTATACTGCCTGGTATGTAATAGGTACTTAAAAACACTTGCAGTATTGAATTTCTAAAAAAAAAAATGCCATCGAGCACATTTGTACTCAAAACACAGTCGGATGTTAATTTAAAATTTGCAACTTTAAATTAATGTCACTTAACCCCCCCCAAAATGAATACAGTGACTTCTCCATTCTTATGTTTGGAATGTCATAATCTATCTCAAAGTAAATCTCTATGTTGCTAAAGGGTGAAATCTGGCATATGCCCCTTTGGTTTTATGGATGCACAATATCACATATTCATTATGTTCAGAGTCGAGGTTGAAGATGGAAAACTTACATGATATCTTACATGATAAAGTGAGGGGAACTTATCAGTAAATCTTCAAGGAGCAGAAAATAAGTGATGTGCTGGATAGCCAGAAGAATTTTAGGAAAGTAGTGACCTGTATTCAACATTAACTTGTATACTTTGTTGTGATAAAACACCTCTCCATCTAAAACTTCAGAAATACCTGCCAACTATGTCTTGTTTGAAAGTTTCAGGGGAAATTAAGCGACCTAATCCCACATCCAGGTCAAAGCAATCAGAGGGAAAGAAACATTTGTGGTAGATAAGACATGAGTGGAATTGGAAAATCTCCAGTGTAGAAATTCAGAGCACTAAATAATCAGGAGTTTATAAAACCCCTAGAAATCTCAGAAATCTTTTGGGACATTGAAATTATTATGGAGCATGGAATAATTGCTTAGAAACATCAAATACAGAGACTTCTATTCACACCTATGTTACTTTTTTTTTTCTTACATCTTTATTGGAGTATAATTGCTTTACAATGGTGTGTTAGTTTCTGCTTTATAACAAAGTGAATCAGTTATACATATACGTATGTTCCCATATCTCTTCCCTCTTGCGTCTCCCTCCCTCCCACCCTCCCTATCCCACCCCTCTAGGTGGTCACAAAGCACTGAGCTGATCTCCCTGTGCTATGCGGCTGCTTCCCACTAGCTATCTGTTTTACGTTTGGTGGTGTATATATGTCCATGCCACTCTCTCACTTTGTCACAGCTTACCCGTCCCCCTCCCCATATCCTCAAGTCCATTCTCTAGTAGGCCTGTGTCTTTATTCCCGTCTTACCCCTAGGTTCTTCATGACATTTTTTTTCCTTAGATTCCATATATATGTGTTAGCATACAGTATTTGTCTTTCTCTTTCTGACTTACTTCACTCTGTATGACAGACTCTAAGTCTATCCACCTCACTACAAATAACTCAATTTCATTTCTTTTTATGGCTGAGTAATATTCCATTGTATATACGTGCCACATCTTCTTTATCCATTCATCGGATGATGGACACTTAGGTTGTTTCCATCTCCTGGCTATTGTAAATAGAGCTGCAATGAACATTTTGGTACATGACTCCTTTTTTTTTTTTTTTAGCATTTTAATGAATTTATTTTTCATTTTCATAATTTGTTTTTTTTTTAACATCTTTATTGGGGTATAATTGCTTTACAATGGTGTGTTAGTTTCTGCTTTATAACAAAGTGAATCAGTTATACGTATACATATGTTCCCATATCTCTTCCCTTTTGCATCTCCCTCCCTCCCACCCTCCCTATCCCACCCCTCTAGGTGGTCACAAAGCACCGAGCTGATCTCCCTGTGCTATGCGGCTGCTTCCCACTAGCTATCTACTTTACGTTTGGTAGTGTATATATGTCCATGCCTCTCTCTCGCTTTGTCACAGCTCACCCTTCCCCCTCCCCATATCCTCAAGTCCGTTCTCAAGTAGGTCTGTGTCTTTACTCCTGTCTTACCCCTAGGTTCTTCATGACATTTTTTTTTCTTAAATTCCATATATATGTGTTAGCATACGGTATTTGTCTTTCTCTTTCTGACTTACTTCACTCTGTAGGACAGACTCTAGGTCTATCCACCGCATTACAAATAGCTCAATTTCATTTTTTTTATGGCTGAGTAATATTCCATTGTATATATGTGCCACATCTTCTTTATCCATTCATCTGAAGATGGGCACTTAGGTTGTTTCCATCTCTGGGCTATTGTAAATAGAGCTGCAATGAACATTTTGGTACATGACTCTTTTTGAATTATGGTTTTCTCAGGGTATAGCCCAGTAGTGGGATTGCTGGGTCATATGGTAGTTCTATTTGTAGTTTTTTAAGGAACCTCCATACTGTTCTCCATAGTGGCTGTACCAATTCACATTCCCACCAGCAGTGCAAGAGTGTTCCCTTTTCTCCACACCCTCTCCAGCATTTATTGTTTCTAAATTTTTTGATGATGGCCATTCTGACTGGTGTGAGATGATATCTCATTGTAGTTTTGATTTGCATTTCTCTAATGATTAATGATGTTGAGCATTCTTTCATGTGTTTGTTGGCACTCTGTATATCTTCTTTGGAGAAATGTCTATTTAGGTCTTCTGCCCATTTTTGGATTGGGTTGTTTGTTTTTTTGTTATTGAGCTGCATGAGCTGCTTGTAAATTTTGGAGATTAATCCTTTGTCAGTTGCTTCATTTGCAAATATTTTCTCCCATTCTGAGGGTTGTCTTTTGGTCTTGTTTATGGTTTCCTTTGCTGTGCAAAAGCTTTGAAGTTTCATTAGGTCCCATTTGTTTATTTTTATTTCCATTTCTCTAGGAGGTGGGTCAAAAAGGATCTTGCTGTGATTTATGTCATAGAGTATTCTGCCTATGTTTTCCTCTAAGAGTTTGATAGTTTCTGGCCTTACATTTAGGTCTTTAATCCATTTTGAGCTTATTTTTGTGTATACACCGGTGTTACTTTTGTTATTTTACAAACATTAAAGCAATATTTAAAAACTCATAAAAATGTATTATACTCAGAATCCAACCCACCCCAGAAATTCACATAGCTTTTCGTCTGTTTCCTTTCATTTCTAATCCATATGTATACACAATTTTACATAGCATAATTATAGTTGTGTGTTTTGATTTTGTACTCAATGCCAAATCATGAACACTTTAACATATTCATTATTTTATGTGTCCTTATAATGACTGTTTACTTAGCTCTTTTCTTATCATAGATATTTGGATGTTGGTGGATATATATATATAACACTTCGTTTTAAATACCTGTATTTATCAAACATTTTTGTCCTTATTTTGGGTCTTTTTCTCTTGCAGAGGAAGTAGAATTCTGGCTTAAGGGTCATTCTCTAGATACTCAGAGTATACTAGGTATGTAGCTATGGAAAAGGTTCTAAATTTTCCTAGTCTTGCTTTCATCAAATGACAAATGAAAATAAAAATAGGATTTCTATTGTAGAATTGTTAAGAGGATTAATTGCAAAAATGTATAAGATTATGCAGAGCATCCATTTGGGCAAATTCCTAGAAATTAAACTATCGAGGTAAAGAATATTCTTTCCAAAACTGTTAGACAAGTTGTTAACTTCCAGAGTATTCAGCTGCCAAAAAGATGAAAACCAGTCTTCAATACCTTAAACAAAAAACGACAAAGCTGAATTGATTGCTAACTTAAGGAAGGGGGAAATATATTGGTGGGGCAGAGACTCTCAGAGCAGAGAGGACTGCTGAAGTTTTGAAGTTTGAAAAATGCTCACTCAGTCAAGCAGAAAAATATTTATGCCACCCCTTACACTCTTCTGTAGATGTAAGACATTGAAAATTATCAATTACATGCAATGAGTTATCAGTGTTTGAGGCATTTGAAATCAAAATGTTCTCTGCCTCTGCTTTCAACTAGGAGATTGAACATATTTACATGTGTTCATAATTTCAAACTACACCTTGAACTCATGTCATTTGCTATTATAAATGTACTTTTTTGATCTAAATAAATTCTATGGAGCAGAAGCAATGCCATCTCTGCATTCTTTAATTTTCTTGTAGGGCTTAGAGCGTGTCCAGGCAGACAATGAGAAACATAAATTGATTATTAAAAGGGAAATGAACAACAATTATTATCTGTAGTAATATTAAATAACTGAGTAGGGAATTTAAATCTAAGAGTCAAGGCTTATTAACCTAAATAATAATTCATATAAAAAGTGTTTTTATGAAGTTTCAGATTATTATTTAGCCTGAGAATCAATAATTTCTCTTTTTGGAAACTACTTTTTCTTTAATAATTGTAAAGGACTTCTTGAGACAAATTTAAATCAATATATTTTAAAAGTAACAGACTCAACTACATAATTATCAAAAACTTCAGGATAACAGAACAAATACTATAAACAAGTAAAATGTTTTTTTAATTTGAAAACTTGGGAGATTATATTTACAAAAATTACATTAGACAAGGGCTTAATTTTATAAAATGAAAAGAATGTCTACAAATTAGTTACAAAAAGAGACAATACAATAAAAGGGGCAAATAAAGTCTGAATAGTCATTTCATAATAGGGGAAATAAAAATGACCCACAAAAAAAGGAAATAATGTCCAACCTTACTAAATATTTAATAAACAGGAAAATGCAATTTTGTGGTTTCATGGGATATTTTTTAATTAACATAATTTTAAATGGTTCATAACATCCATTGTTATCAAGGGTTGGTGGAAAATTAATTCTAGGTGGAAATGAGGTGAGCCTTTCTGGACATTATGATGGTGACATTTATAAAATTTAAAGAACATATATCATTTGACCCAATAATTCTACTTCTAGTAGTTTATTCATCAAAATCATTTGTACACACCACCAGGAAACCAGCCCCAAAATGTTTATTGTAAATTTAGAATGAGAAAGGATCAAAAACAATCAAATTAATATGGGAAGACCAAAATACATAATGGTATATCCTTACTAATTAATACTAAGCAACCATTGAAAATAATTTGGTGAATATATAATGACAGAATAGAGTATCAAAGTCAAGTTATTCAGTGTAAAAAACAAGTCTCAGAATAATGGGCTCAATTATCTAGCATATGTATGTATATATCAATATATCTGGACACATACCAGTATATATAAAGTTAATGAAAAAGTTCTAGAAGGATATATGCTAAACTGAGACAAAGATGATTATCTATTGGAGAGGAAAGTGGGTTGAATAAGTGGAAAAATAAAATTGGGCATTAACTGTTTATTCCATGTATTCTTGAATTGTTTCAATTTTAATAATAAAAAATATATTATATTACTTGTATACATTTTATTATAAGTCAGGCAAATATAGATACTACATAGTTAAATGTTTTCAGAGAAATTTATTGATTATCTGTTAATAATTGGTTAGAATTTTTGAACCTTTTGTTAAATAATTAAGCCTTTGTTATTATGTGTTTCTGAAAATCATACTGATAGGGCTTAGCTTTGGCTGGAGTCAAATCTTATGAGTAAATTAGATATCAATTGGAAGGAAAAAATCAGGCCCTCCTCAGTAGTACCACATTGAGGGTTGGAAGAGGTGGTGAGAATCTCAATCAGTATATTTGTTGGAAGGCTAATTTCTTTGATTTGAAAAATCATTTTTATTTGAAAAAGAACTGAAAATTTTAAATTTTATTTTCTCTGCTGTGAGAGAAATTCTTGTTGTGTAAATTTGTAAAATATTACAAGACTTCACCTATATCCACCTGGTTATAGCACTTGTATTAAATAAGAAAGAAGAAGAATGAAACCTGGTGTGAATGCAATGTCTCATTAGAAGACTGTGCCTGCACCATTAATTATATGTCCTCCCCACCATCCATCTTGAATGGCTAAGTAACACAATTTCTGAGTCTCCATGCCTTGAAAAACTTAATAGCCTTCTATCTTTTGTGAAAGTACCTCTCGAAAAGGCAGAAATGGAGATGTCCTAGTTCTTGGACATTAAAACATGCTGTAGATTCACTGCAAGTATCTGAAACTTTCAGATACTTCAGTTGTTGCTACAATTATTAATACTCAACCTGGCTTTAAATATTCCTCCTTAAAGGATACAGAAATCATTATTTTTTCCCTTAGGAGTAATACACTAAATATTTTTTCTTCAATACAATTTTAATTGAACTACATATACAAGTTTTCAAACTTAGTGCGAGGATAGAACAGGTGTTCATTGTCTTTCTGACTCATTTTAAAGCTGTCTCTTGTGCAGTGTCAGAGGAAGCCCTTGGAACTTTGTCTTTTTTCTTCCTTGATAATACAACTTGTCGCATGTTACTCTCCAGCCATTTCTAGACTCACTATTTTAGAAGTTCTTCAAAATTTAATCTTTTTGTACTCTGACTCTGTTCAGGGAATCAGTACATCAGAGTGGTTATCCTTGCTTGTAAAACTGAGTCACTAATAGTACCAACCTCATTGTGTTGATTTGAGAATTGTATGAGATGACATATATTAATACAAGGCCCAGTGCCTAACTTACATGAAATCATTAATAAATATGAGCTGCTAGTGTTTTCTTTCCATGAGTTCCTAGATACCTTCTGTTCGAAAATGTCACTACAAACTGCTACACTTTGCTCCTTTTCCATTTTAAATTTTGTGTTGCTTCAGTTGCCTACCAAACACCTGTATGAAGAAAACTGAAAAAAAAAATGAGTAGAACATACCATGAATGACTATTTCCCAAAATTCAGCTATCGAGAATTGTACGGATAATACTTGAAAAGGTGGTTTGATTTTCCTCATTTTCCAACTTGTTTTTCCCTTTCCTTCTTCTTCCCTATTTATGTTTGAAATGGCTGCTAACACTAACCAGTAAAGTTGTGCAGACTACGGGTGTGGTGATATTACACTCCCCCAAATACACACACACACACACACACACACACACACACACACACCCCTTTGTTTTGGATCATTGTTGAGCTTAATCATAATTCTTTAACCAAAAGAAGAAATCAGGCATTTGTTTCAAATTCCCATCTCTGAGGAAAAAGCTCTATCAAGACAGCTTACCTCTCATTCTACTGCTTCTTGACCTTTAGAGGAGGTATGTGGTTGTTTCATAACCTGGGGATACTTCAAGGAATCCCAGCTTCCACACATGCATTCCCTGAGTCTTCTGGGAGTCCCTCCCACAAATCCCCTGAAGAAATCAAGATTGAGAAAAGATTTCCTATTACTTTGCAGATATCACAGAAACCAAAAGAAGTCATCTTTCTCCTTTACCTTATAACACAGAAATGTTCTCTCCTGTTCCCAAACAAGTAAACCATTTCTCTAATGTACGGAGAGGAATTAGGAAAGGGCAGTCATCTAAAATTTACCAATTGCCTAAAACATGTCAGTAAATTACAATGATTATTTTTGAGTATCACCATAGCCTTACGAAGAGGTTATTATAGTCTCCATTTCTTATCTGAACAAGCCTCCAAGTCATTGGAGATTTGCCTAAGTCCCAACATGAAATGGAGCAAAGACAAATGATGCCATTTATCAATTGTTTGTATTTCCCTCCTGCCTCCCTACAAAATCTCCAAATTCCCTGTAATACACTGTTTGTCCTCTCTATCATTTGCATCACTTGATGTTGGAAGAAATATGAAAGCCTTTTGTTTCTTATGTTACAGTTTTTGTAACATTTTTTTCTACAAGCTTTAATAGTTTACTTGGGGTGGGAATTCTTTTCCTCTTCATTTAAATACTCAACATCATTCAAGGAAATTAGCAAAAAAAAAAAAAAGGTTTCGAGAACTTACATATCTACTATTCTTTTCCTAACAAACATTTATAAGCCATTTCTGAAAATGAGCAAAGTGTCAGATTTTCTGCCCCAAATAGAACGTGTCCTTCTCTGGTTTCAGCTGCATGTTGCAGTGTATTTGTTATGTGTAGGTGTGCATGCCACAGCAGAACCATCGTTCACGTAATAGAGGAAGATGAATTAAAGTGTAGAAGACACATAATATGGGAGAATATCTTCAGTATCTTCTCAAAAAAGCTGAAAATTATCCCTGGACTGGTGAATGGGGAGGGGTGACAATTTGGGGGCTTATCAACACTCCGCTAGATACTTTTGCTGGTAATTTATGCTTAGTCAATTTTGTTTTGTTATTTTCTGTTTTTAGTAATTTGGACACAGTTTCTTTTGATGTGAGGAAATACTTTATAATGTGTTTTGAGATACTTTAATAGAATTTGTGCTAAAATGTATGAAGCACATATCAGTCCCTATAAGCTCTCTTAAAAATCTTGTGAAACATAATCACCCTGAGCAAAGCTCTATTTGCAGACTCTAATTCTAAAAATGAAAAGCAGATATGCAAAAAAGCATATCATTCTGTTTGGTTCAGAGCATTTTTCTTTTTATTAATATCCTTGCACATTCATGGACAGTATGGACCATTTGTGTATGTGGTGTGTGTCAGGGGTGTGTGTATGTGCATATGTTGGGTAATGATATAAAATGTATATCTTATTGTGGGTCATAGTCAAAAACTTTAAATGCCATTTTGCCCCCAAAGAATAGCACTGAAGAAGTAGAACTCTTAAGAAACTTTTCCCAAATCTGGAAACCCAATCCTTTGCTTTAAATACGATCTTCACTCCTGTGATGCTTTACTTAAATAGCCATGAAAGTAGCTAGAAGAAGAGTACAGGATGAAGTAAAACTAAGAAAAGGAAAAGTAATGAAATCATTGCAAACACTTGAGTAGCCAGTTGATTTTTTTAATAATACAAACATATCTTAAAATTCAGTAATAAATGGTGAAAGCAGATTAGTAAGGCTCAGACCTCAACCCCACAACTTGCTGTTTGAGGAACCCTGGACAGTTATTCAAACACATGAAGCTGTACATCCTCATCTATGATATGATGGTTAAATTACCTCTGTATCTTTAGACAGTTAACAGAATTAAGGTGTATAATTCATATATTGAACTTAGTGCCTCACAGGTAATACATTTTCAACAACTATTAACTGATATTTCTACAGGAGGGATTACAAAGTACTAATTTATAGACAGACCGACCTAAGATGGTTTGTTTTGTTTTATCTGGTTTTGTATGCTTGTATAGTTTATATGCTCTTAAAATTATTTGCAAAATTAGTAGTCTCTTAAGTGAAAAGTAACTTTTGCTCTTTGATCTTTGAAGAAATATTATTTTTTGTAAGTTCTCTATGGTCTAATGCGATAGTTTCACTTAATTTTTTACTCTAAAAACTTGATAGTTGAACTAAATAGGAGTGATTTTTAAAAAGATTTCAGACTGATATGAAGTTCTTCCTTTTTCATGACTTCTAAATAGAGAAGGCCACAAAATATGAGACTGGCAAATTTTTTAAAAATATATCAGACATATGAGTTTTGGAGAGAGTTGCAAGAGAAAAATAAAGAGATGTGAACAGATAAAAACTACATGTTTAAAATACGGTATTTTTCTGATTATAAATTAACATATGTTCATTATAAAAATGCAGTTAATACAAAAAATAAAAAGAACAATGTTAATATCTTGGTGCATGGGTTTTAAAGGTATTTTTGTGCATATATACAGCTAATAGATTATTTTACTTGGATTATACCATACATAGAGTTTTATACATTTCTTTTGTCTTGTTACTACATCTTGGATGTTATTCTATTGACATAAGTCAATAGCATTGTTTTAAGAGCTGATAGTATTCTATTCTTTGTTTGGATTATAATTTTAATCAATTACTTATTCAAGAACATTTACCTTATATCTAATATTTAGAGATTGTAAACAGTGCTTCTATCCTTGTACAAAACTCTCTGTGTCCTTCAAATATTTCTCCTCTAGTTCCCAAATGTGGCCACCAATTATTGTATGGCAACTATGTGATAATCACAAGTGTTAAGAACATTTTGTTTTAATTACAATAACCATGCAAGACAAGTACCAGCATTAACTCCATTTTACCAAATAGAGTAACTGGGGATTCATACACTTGAATAATTTGATGAAAGTTCGCACAAAACTAGAATTATAACCAGCACAGGCTGATTTTTTTAAAAAAACAATGTGTATAACTATTATATATACTACCGCTCTCTTATAACACGTACATCTTAATTTTTTATAATGTTTATTAATGTTTCCAGAAAATTTAATTGATTTTTGATGAATAATCTAAGTTCTGTTGTGTAGGACAACTGCAATTCTTTTTGATGAATAATCTAAATTCTGTTTTGTAGGACAACTGCAATTCATTTTGTCCCTAGTCCCTAGTGCATGGTCTATTATGGAACCTCATCAAATAACAATGTGACACATCCACATTTCATGGCATTTGCAAAAAAAGACAAATCACACAGTTGCTGAGGAGTTTATAAAACTAGTTGCAAAGTTAAGAACTTATATGTTGCTTGGAAAGAAAGCAGGACAAGTTATTGGAAATTACTTTATCAAATGACTTTATTGAATATCACATAACATTGTGTTTGTGTCTGAATGGCAGACAATGTTGAAGAGAAACTCTTATTGTCTGAGTTTGCTAGCTGATAGTTTTCTTTGCAGTTACGTGAAAGCTCAGATGTGGGTAGTATAATCAATTGTTAGCAGATGTATGGTTGATATACATGTGGGACATTTTGTTCACTGTAAGTGCGTGCTAAAAGAGAAGAGATATGTCTTTAGTTACTGCTTATTATTCTTTTGAAAAACGTAGCCTCAGACAGTATTCTACTGGGATTAGAAATGAATAGGCGCCAGTTATTGTGCCCCAGGCAATGGTATTAATAAGCAAATATCAGAGGTTGCACCTTAATGCCAATACTTAAACTGCTTTGGGTCAGAGACCAGTTGACCAGCCAGTCTAATTAATATTGACTATGGTTCAACATCAACAATAATAATAATATTGAGCATTGGGAATATAATAAGATTATGAACAATAAGTGTACTGTCTAAAGATATGTGCAGCAAATGTAAAACCCTGGCTTTCTCTTCTGCAGTATACTCGTTGTTGAAAGGAAAAGTACTTTTGAAATGAAGGAGAGGAAACAAACATTTCTTCCCAAGACCAATTTTGCCATCTCTATGATTTCAGGTTACTTCCTCAAGCAGCATATCTTAGCGATATATTCAGTACCTAGCATAGCCAAAACCAATTACTCATTGCCAGAAAAATGACTTTTCTGAGATGAAGATAGTAGGATCCCTTAATAAGACCAAAAGAAAATCATGAGAAAGACCTGATCACTTATAGATCGACTTTTTTCCCAAAACTTGATGATTTTCTTTGTCTCCTATCTTCTTTCTTTATCTCTGTATCACCTGAGAAATATATTGATGGTATATCATTGGGCATATTTAAAAACCACATCCATCTGCTGCATTAGATCATAAAGAAATTATTTCAGAGTAAAGTACCATCAAAGAGTAAATTAGAAAGTAATTTACCCTTGACTTCCTAATAGCTGAGTGAGTTGAATCATTTAACATTTTAGCTTTGAGCATGATATGTTGACTTAATATCTGATGAAGCACAGGAGGCTGGATCTCAGTATTCAGAACTATCTAAGAGAGCCTCTGAATTCTTGTTGTAAATCTTAATAGATATAATTGAAAGTTTAGACTTAATACTAAGAAATGAAATGTATTAGAGCCTATTTATCATTAAGTCAGAAATAAACAGTATCACCCTTATTGCAGTTGTAATTGTATTATGTTTTATTATATTTTATCTTTGTATTTTAACTGTGATAAGCATTTTAATGTATCTAAAATTGGCAATATTTTTTTTGCTGGCTAAGTATCGATTAAGTGGTCTGCAGATGCTGAAAGATTCATGTCATGCTTAGAAATACCTTCTTCACAGCCCTTGGATGCTATCCCAATGCTTTTTACATTCAGAAGAGAGCAAATTTTATTCCAGAGAAGTGTAACGAATCACTTAAATGTGGCAAAGTTGTGTATAGGAGTTTAGGAACATTTGGGGGTTTTAAAGCTATAGGAGAAAAGAAATAATTATGACGATACTCTCAAACTGAAAGCTATTCTCACATTTCACAAATAATCAGTTTACAATCAATCAATGCAAAAAATTTAGTATGACTTTTCATATGACTCATGAGTATAAACTTTTCATATGACTTATGAACCAGATTTGATCTTTACAGCATACAGACTACATAATAAAAAAATAGAATAGAGTACAGGAACATGGAAACTTAAGACAGTTTATAAATCCTTGACATTTACCTTTTCTTGTTTTCTATATGCATCAAGACAATATTTAGATTCATGGTCCTCTTAGATCGATCAGCGACTATCTACCAAGAACTTATTAATTCAAGGAACATTCTGAGGCGCTGTAGAGATAGAAACCATGAGACGTGACTTCTTTCCTCAAAGACTTAGTAGTTTTATTTGCCTTTTATTTGTGTCCTATAGTCTTCCTGTCACATAAGTTTTCATTTGGGAGAGTACAGTTATCTTAAAGTATCCCATGGTAGTCTGTTTCCCTGACAAACAGATCATTTGTCAAGGGACATGTTTTTTTGTCAATTATCAATTATCAATAGCAGCTTCCTTTTCATACTGAAACATCTAATCAAATGCCTGTTCAGGGGCTTCCCTGATGGTCCAGTGGTTAAGAATCCACCTTCCAATGCAGGGGACGCAGGTTCGATCCCTGGTCAGGGAACTAAGATCCCACATGCTGTGGGGCAACTAAGCCTAGGCACCACAACTACTGAGCCCGCATGCTCTGGAGCCCGCGCACCACAATTAGAGAGAAGCCCACACGCCGCGATGAAGGCCCAGCACAGCCCAAAAAAAAGGGACTTCCCTGGTGGCGCAGTGGTTAAGAATCCGCCTGCCAATGCAGGTGACACGGGTTCGAGCCCTGGTCCGGGAAGATCACACATGCCGCCGAGCAACTAAGCCTGTGTGCCACAACTACTGAGCCTGCGATGTAGAGCCCACAAGCCACAACTACTGAGCCCGCACTCTAGACCCCGTGCTCTGCAACAAGAGAAGCCACCCTCAGTGAGAAGCCCACACACCTCAACGAAGACCCAACACAGCCAAAAATAAAATAAATTTTAAAAAAACCTCTTCATTCAAAATGTAAAGACATTCTAATATCATTCTCCAATAAAAGCAAGGAAATGTTTAAAAAAAAAAAAAGATTGGGGAACCTATCAAAGGTACAAAGGAGCCAACCGGAAGACCTCCTCATGGCCAATTCTGAGTAGCATATAATGAAGCAATTTTATCAACAAAAGAAATACTGTAGTATCACAGTATAACCCAATGTATAAAATGAATACCCGTGAGTATATACTTATATGAATAAATGATTAAATAAATACGGGAGGGCTTCCCTGGTGGCACAGTGGTTGAGAGTCTGCCTGCTGATGCAGGGGACACGGGTTCGTGCCCCAGTCCGGGAAGATCCCACATGCCGCGGAGTGGCTGTGCCCGTGAGCCATGGCTGCTGAGCCTGCAGGTCCGGAGCCTGTGCTCAGCAACGGGAGAGACCACAACAGTGAGAGGCCCGCGTACCGCAAAAATAAATAAATAAATAGGGGAAAAAAGACATCTCCTGTTCAGAAGAATTCCAAATAATTTATGTAGATGTTTCACCCTCAAGGAGGGAATTCATAACTCCCAACTCCTTAAGTGTGAGCTGCATGTAATGACTTCCTCCCAAACAATACAGTATGGAGGTGGGGAAAAGGAACTTAACAGTGTTGAAACCCGATAAGCCCTACCTCCAGCTGATAAAGGTTAACAAAAATAGTGGTAAGTCAAGTTGATAGACTGTATCCTTGGAATGATGTGATAAGAATGGCACTTTACCTCTTTGGTCATCCTCCCAAAACCCCATAACCTCAGTCTAACCAGGAGAATAATATCAAACAATCCAAATTGAGAGATCTTCTAATCTGACCAGTACTCCTCAATACCTTCAAGATCATTAAAAATAAGGAAAGTTTGAAGAAATTGTCATAGTAAAGAATTGCCTAAAGGAACATGATGATTAAATGTAATGTGGTATCCTGGATGGGATCTTGGAACAGAAGAACATTAGGTAAAAACTAAGGAAATCTGAATAAAATATAGAATTTAGTGAATAAAAATGTATCAGTATTGGTTCAATAATTGTGAGAAATGAACCATAGTAATAGGGGAAACTGGATTTGGAGTATACAAAAGTTCTCTGTACTATCTTTGCAACATTTCTATAAATGTGAAACCATCCTGAATTTGAAAGTCTATTTAAAAAGTTATACATAATGGGCTACCGGAAGCTATAATCTAAGATCTATGGCGCATCCCAGAGACAACTAAAAGAAGGAAAATGTGTCTCTGTCTGCTTATAACTGCTGGACTGTTCTCTCACTTCATTCTGTTAATGGAGATTCTACATACTTGTCTACATTCTTATTGTCTCTTTCAGTGATAAGCTACTAAAAGACACAGACCTTACCAATTTTGAGTTAGTTCAGCCCTCTCTTGATTAAACAATAGGGCAGCAATAGTTTTCCAATACAGAACTGGGTATTACTATATCTTTGGGGAAAATGACTTTGCAGAGAAGGAAAGAGGTATTTAAAGTCTTTAGATAAAAGAGGCAGGATAATCTTAGCAAAGGTAGAGTTTTGCTTGATTTTTATTCTTTACTCTTTCATTTATGCACTTCTATTTTTTTCCTTCGTTGCATTATAAAAATAGATCTGAATGCTGACAATGAAAAATGAGAGCTTCCAAAGAAAGATATGTGAAGGAATATTCTTGGGTAACAGAGTCCAAGCATCTAACGTGTTCTTTTTTAACACTTTAGTGTTACCAAAAAAAAAAGTGAAATTGAAATGGCACTTCCTAAGTCAAAGAGAGAGAGAGAGAGAGAAACAAAAACTGTTAACACAGATGGTTAGCAACAAGGTTGAGGACACAATTAACAGGCTGAAATTATATCAGTGTAGAGTATCTCAGCAATACAGAAGCTCTGGCAACAGCAGTCAAGACTGAATTGGCTTCATTAATAAGTTATCCTTTCACTTTCTTTCTGTCTACCTCTTATATCACTTATCCCTGTAATATACAGACATTTTTAGGTATCTGCAAATGAATTCTACTAATCAAAAAATCCTCTCCTTTCTGCAACATATGTTATCTCCTTTAAAGTGGCAGTTTCTCTTTCAGTAATATTTAATCTTAGTTTGAAGCATTCAGATAAAATTTCAGAGAAAAAGTGTAGCATAAATTAGACAACATTAAAGCAGAAGGTATCCTGTCAGAAAAATTCATCAGTTATTGATCGCCTTTAGTGTGGAAAATGCAAATCTCAATTTAATCTCCATGTTTAAAAAAAATTGTCCAGTGTCTAGAAATTAACATTATACATGCTAGACAGCAAGACTTTGCCTTACGAGTTACTTTCACCACTGAGAATGATCACATTCTTCATTTTACTGCACAAATATCTAAGGTATGCTATGCATTACATACCTAAAATCTTGACAAAAATGCAGTTACATTTGAATGATAAAAGAAATATGTTTTATGTCCTATCAGGTAATAATTAAATTAAAACTTCAATCTCTGAGCAATAAAGAGCTTTTCTGGAATATACCTTTTTTTTTGCTAAATCTAGACAAACACAGATTTTTTTGTTTATTTCTTTGATTAGAATTAAAGAGACTTTCAAAGTATCCCAAAGTTATTATATTTATGACAGGTTATCTGTAACACAATATGGAAGCAATTCTTTAATCAGTTTCTTCTGAAATGTGTTTTTTCTTATTTGTTCCCATGTTTTAACAATCTTTATCCTGATGATAAATTCTAGACAAAATATATAGGCTAGTGGATCATTTTACCAAATATTGGAAAACTACTAGTTCTAAGAGATTTTTAATTACATTTCTATGAAAAAAAAAAGTGTTCCATGATCAAATAAGTTTCAGAAATGTTGTCTACTGTAGTCTCCTCTAAGTTTCTTTCGATTAGCATATGAAAAGTTCTAGTAAATTCTATAGAAAGAATGTTTGCCAAAAATATTATGAGAGCAGGAGGAGTAAGACTGCAGAAGCAAACAGCATCCAAATTATGAAGGGTCCTTTTATGCTTCTCTGAAAAGTTTGGAAATTTTCCAAAATTTCTTTTTCGAATGACCACTTTGGCAGCAATGTGAAGGATGGATTCAAGACTTACTCAGGGAATTTTTTCAGTAATCAAAAGAAAAGAAAAAAACTGAGCAAAAGTAGTTATAATCATACTGAAAAGATACAGAAAGATTAAAAGTATATTAGAAAGGAGTGACAGGATTTGAAGCCTGGCTGAATGTTAGGGATTAAAATTCAGGACTGAGTCAAGTTTACGGTTCTGGTACTTAGTGGATATTGGAGCCACTTACTAAGATCAGGCACATAAAAAGGAGCATCAGAAACAGACAGAAGAAAATGGAAAATCTGTTTCCCTGTGTGCTGAGTTTGAGTTACCTGCAGAAAATCAAGAAAAATATTCATAGTGTATAGTTGGGTATAGAACCATGGAATTCCAGAAAAAGACCTAAGCTACAGATATATACTAGCAAATAGATGGTAAAATGATGGGAATGGATGAAGGCACTCAGAGGCAGTAGTCAGAATGTGAACTATAGGGAACACAACAGCAACAAATTAGTATTAGATAACTAAGCAGACTCTTCAGGTGGAAAAACATAAGTGAGCAGGGTCATAGAACCCAAGTGTAGGGAGAGTATCGAGAAAGAGGGAGTAATTATCAACAGGACAGAAGGGTTCAGTAGGAGATCTATTAAAAAATATCCATGGGATTTAGTAATGAATCACTCGTTAGTGATCATAGCTGTGGTACCTGTATGAACACTACAGTTGCCCTCAAGGCAAAAACCAGATAAAAGATGAGGTGGGAGATGCAGAAGTGGAGATAACAAATGTGAGCTTACTTAGGAAGGACAGTGCCAACAAGATAGTAAATAACAGATACTTAGGTAGAGAATATGGTTTTGTTCCTCCTTTATTTTATATTTAAGGTGGGAGAGGGCCAGTAAAGAGGAAAAACACAGAAAATACAGATAAAGTGATCTTTGATTAACTCAGATTCGTGAAGAAGCAGGGAGGCACGGGATCTAGAGGGATCTGTCTTTCACAATGACTAAAGGAAAAATGGTAATGATAAATACACATGCAGATATCTTGTTAAGTTTAAATGCATAATATTGAGCGATTTCCTATCTGTCAGATTTTATATTCTCTTTGGAGTAGAAGGCAATTTCTTCTGCTTAGAATGAAAAGAAGTTTAAACCATAGAGGGTTTAGGAAAGTTCTGAGGATTCTGAAGGAGCCATTCTGAGGAATGGATGAGTGACTAGGGACTTTTTTGTCAGGCTATTGAGGACCCAGTTGAGTTAGGAACAATGGATCTGTATCGACACCACACTATTTGGTCGCATGGTTTTCTCTATAAGTGATCAGCGGTCTGAGTGCAGTAAATGAGAAAACAGTTGGATTGACCCAGGATCAAGGTGTCAAGGAGTTGAGAGTTTTGGTGAGATAATGTCTAAGTAAGGAATGGAATAGATAAGAAGAGGATGACAAAGAAATCAGAAGGTTTACAGCTCAAGCAAATTCAATAGCACATGCAGTGGAAGCAAGGAAGTGAGAAAAGTGGGAGTCTAAGAAAGTTATAGGATATTTGAGTGTTAAGATTTCAGAAGTAAACCTGTAGGTCATGGTAACTGGCCGTAATGATGATGCTTAAAGGAGCTTGCAGATGGAGGTCATTGGAGGTGACATGGTTAAGCAACCAATTGACCATCAGGTTGGATGTGTTATCTGTATGAACACTGTGGTTGCCCTCAATTAGGGCAGGATTAGTTTAAACAAAAAAACCTGATGCTTATCTATTTTATGTGTAGTAGTGTGTATCTGTTAATCCTATACTCCTAATTTATCCCTCCCCCTTCCTTTCCCCTTTGGTAACCATAAGTTTGTTTTCTATGTCTGTGAGTCTGTTTCTGTTTTGCATATAGATTCATTTGTATTATTTCTTAGATTCCACATATAAGTGATATCAAATGACATTTATCTTTCTCTGTCTGACTTACTTCACTTCATATAATATTCTCTAGGTCCATCCATGTTGCTGCAAATAGTAATATTTCATTCTTTTTTATGGCTGAGTAGTATTCCATTGTATATATACATATATATACCACATCTTCTTAAACCAGTCATCTATTGATGGGCACTTGGGTTGTTTCTATGTCTTGGCTATTGTAAATAGTGCTGTATAGCACAGTGAACTATATTCAATATCTTGTAATAAACTATAATGGAAAATAATCTGGAAAACATACATACATACATATATATATACATATAACTGAATTACTTTGCTGTACACCTGAAACTAACACTATATTGTAAATCAACTATACCTCAATAATTACTTAATTAATCAGAGCTGAGAATCACATGCCAAAGAATTCAGAGGTTGTTAGAAAAAAAAGCAGGAAGTGGGAAAGTAGATGGTGGAGGGGAAAAAAAAGAAAGTTATCTACGTGGATAGCCAGAGCATCAAATATATAAAATTTTACCCAAAGATAGAGGATAAAAAGTAGAGGGGTATTGAGGAGAAAGGATTCTGAGGCTGGTAGCGTATAGGAAAATGAGGAGCCTCAAGTACAGACCTGGAACTTAAGGCAAGGGTTCCAGAGGGCACAGAGCAGAAGCAGGGGTTTGGGTCAAAAGACAGGAAGGGAGTAGCAGAGCAGTGCAGGGGTAAAAGGAAAAGTAAGGGTGGATTTTCACAGGGGCTTGCATTTTATGTGGCAATCCAGGATGGCAGGGATAGGAAGCACGGTGAATTAACTCACCCCAAATTTCAGAGAGAGCTCTAGGATTATGTTACAAGCTGAGAACCCAGGAAATCTGGGGAACTTGACAGTGGTTGACCAGTTCTTGCTGGGATCCAACTCATGGCATACTATCAATATTACTTCTCCAGATCCTCGTTGTACTCTCTAAGATCTAGCTGGTTATGATTTGACTACTTTTGTTTATTACAATTCAAAACATCCCTCTCCCTGTGTGCTAGCTTCCCCTCTCCAAGTTCTAATCTCATCCCTCCTCCACTTTACATCCCAACTCTTCTGTAGGGATTGAGTAGTCCAAACATATCTAAACGATATATGTATATCTGCGAAAGGATATTTTAATGGCAGTGTCAGGGGTGAGGCCAACAGTTTGTACAAATAGCTCATAAACTTGCCTACAAAGCTGTAAAATCCTTTTAAAAACTAGAAATTTCAGGGATGGAGCCAGGTGTTGGAAGACGGCAAAGACAATCCCATTAGAATTTTCTATTCCTAAGGCAAATTTCTAGTTCCTAAATTCATCGGTACAGCTTCCTCTTATATTAAAGAATGATACTAAAGGCAAGATTGATCTGTGCTTGTAAAAGTAATCAAATTCTCTTCTTTCCCTCCATAAATAGGAAAAAAAAATGATGCTGTAAATAAGGTCAACAACCAGAAAAGGGCTGAGCTATGTCAGTGTCCTCTCCAAAGTCAGAATCTGAGAGAAAAGTCTGGCTGCACTTTGCCAAAAGTGAACAAAAGATCAAATTCCAGAAGATCTGCAAGGGAGGAAAATGATCAGACTCAAAACAGACTTGGATTGGGAGCTACTTAAAGGTTCATCATGAATGAGCATAGCACAACTGAATGAATCTTATCCAAGATCAAAAGCTGTTTGTAATTTTACTCTTTTGTGTTTGTCCCACCCCCAATTGAGTGGTTTATTTTCTCTGTATCTGTGTCTATTATGGGATAAATATTGCAGGTTATTCAGAAAATTTTACAGAAAGGACTAGCTTCCAGAAGGATCATGATAAATTATTTAGTATATGAATCCTCAAAAACCTCATTAAAATACACATATCATGTGTAGGGAGTAGCATGTAAATATCACCACTCTCTTCTCTCTTATGAGAAGACTCAAGAATTTGGGCTTGTAAAATCTCCTCCTGAAAATGTCTGTCTGAAAGCCTGTTCAGCCAGTTTTTCCCAGAGCACAGAGTGCATCATTTCTGATCTCCACCCTGAACTCCTTTCAGGGTGCGCTGAAGGTCAGCGGCTGCAGTGGCTACTAGTGACTTCATTCTTGTAGAAACAGATGGCAAGTGCCAGTTTTTAGTTGGCATTGGCATAAGTAGTCAATGTCACAGCTAATAATGATGCCAAGACCATTTTAACCCCAAAGATTGTGCTTTTACGTGCTACATTGCCTCCTGACTTAATTTCATGCATTGTTTGTAGTTGCATGACCTTGGACAAATTACTTAACTTCTCTAAACCTGAGGTCCCTACCTAGAAAATGCAGATCCTAAATGACATTTCCTTGTAAGTTGGTTATGAGGGTGAAATGATGTGTTGAATGTAACCGCTCAGCTCAGTGCCAAGGAGCACAGGAGCCCTCACAAATGCCACCTATGCTATTATCTCGCCTATAAAATAGAAAAGTCAAGGATTCCTTCACAGGCAGTAATTCAATAAGCATTTACTGAGTGTATATTATGTGCCAGGCACTGCGCTAGGTACTGGAGAAACAAGAACAGAAAGATAAGCCTCTTGCCTCAAGTGGGTTATTGCCCAAGGAAGGAAAGAACACAGGCAAACTAATACTTGCCAAATTTATTTCAATCATTAAGATAGAGACGTGGAGTGGGGATGGTGTAGGCATCAAGCATGGAGTGGGCAGGAAAGGTCTGGAGATTTAGGAAGTGTTTGCTAGAACGTGGCATTCCAGACAGAGAGAGGAAAGTGAGCAGAGGCAATGGAACAGGAACAGCTTCCATGTGCTTAGAAAATGGGAGGCATTTCAGTATGGCTAGAGTGCAAGGATGAAAAGTGCCCCAATAAGATAGAAATTAATGGTTAGACAAGTAGATAATTTCTTAAAAGCAGGTAAGTCATGTAGCTCCTTCTTTCCTTCTTTCCTTCCTCCCTCCCTCCCTCCCTTTCTTCATTCCTTTCTTTCATTCATCCCATCTTCCCTCTCCATCCACCTTTTTCTCCCTCTTTCCCTTGCTTTCTTCCTATATTCTTTCTTGCTTTTTAGTACACCCTTTTCTTCCTTATGCCTCAACTTTTAGTCTTCAGGCATGTCATAGCCTTAGTCTTTGTCAGTGCTGAGTACAGGGCCATTAGCAGCTTTTGTACCACCAGTATTTTTTTAACATTATTTTAAACTATAAAGATATAAACCTGGTGGGTGGATTGAAATTTTAGACAGGTTAGCCTAGTCATGGGTCTTTTTTTTTTTTTTTTTTTTTTTTTGCGGTACGCGAGCCTCTCACTGTTGTGGCCTCTCCTGTTGCGGAGCGCAGGCTCCGGACGCGCAGGCTCAGCCGCAGTGGCTCACGGGCCCAGCTGCTCCGCGGCATGTGGGATCTTGCCGGGCCGCGGCACTAACCCGCGTCCCCTGCATCGGCAGGCGGAGTCTCAACCACTGCGCCACCAGGGAAGCCCCAAGTCATGGGTCTTTTTGAACCAAGAAGGTAAGTGGGAACCATACTGCCCTGTTAGAAGCCAGGAAGGAGCCTTATGACTGAGGATAGTGAAGGGACATCATTTAAATAATTTAAGCAGATTCCTTCTCCACCTCCCCACCTTCTCTGTTTTGCTTTTTTGCCACTTGGAGATAGCTAACTCTGGTTGTGCACCTGTCGCAGAAAGCCTTGATTTAGCCAGTGATGAGGTGAGGCTTTCCAGATAAACAGTGAAATGTACCTCTTAATCAGTGTGCTTTTCCCCTCCAAACTGGGTCTCCTGTTTACCCCTCTCTCCTTCCATACCCTCACCTGGCTATGTTTTCACAACATGGGACCTTTAGCCATACACGCATGTGTGCCCACCTACACACACACACACACACACACACACACACACACACAGAGTAATGGAACTTGTTTATTACATCATCTGTGACTTTTACTTTTGTGGGAAGTTAATTTCTAATCCTCTTTCTTCCTTAGTGATTGTTTTTCAAATTAGTTGAACGAATGATGATATTTGTTTGCAGTTTCCAGTGTTGCCTATAAAGAACACCAGTTATTCATTTAGGGAAATTGCTTGATCAATGCTATGCAGAGCCGTTGTAAGCTTTTTCTGCTGAGAGGAGAAAAGAGTGATATGCCAGATTGAAACAACTGGAAAAACAGATCGCTGAATTACAAGTGAAGATAAAATTAGATGCACCCTCCAATAACTGGTAAGAATTGGAAGCATTTACGTCTGTACATAATCAAGTATTGCCTGGAAATGTTACAGCATCCTTATTTTATGCTAAATAGATTTTTATGGAAGGGCAATAAGGGAGGAAATCTGCTTGCTAATTTGATTAAAAACACGATGGATCTCTGTTATTTCAGCTATTAAGACTCCAAATAGGAGGAGGCTGATTAGAAAAGAAAAGAAATTAATTTCATATTTAAGATCTATTATCAAACATTGCATATTTTAAGTGGAATTATTCATAACAGTTGAAGATGCATTTTCATAATTACTCTCAGGAAAGAATAGATATATTCCTACCTTCTCTTTAAAATGAAAAAAGATCTAAAGAAATAATAACAGTCTGCCACTGGTATTTATGGGAGAGAGAAGGCAGTTTATTCACCACATAAGCCCATTTCATAGAAAATGCAACAGAGGTTGAAAGGATTCCACTTGCTGAAGGCCATCCCCACACACAGATCTGTAGAGTCCCATAACTTGCAGACTAAATCCATCCTCTGCTTATATATTCATAATTTCTTTATTTTGTCATAGCTATTAGTGAACACACTTTTTTTGTCTTACTATTCATCCATTAAACAGATATTTACTGAGCACCTACTGTGTGGCAGGCAGTGTTTCAGGCACTGGGAACACAGTAAAGAATGTGAAAGGCAAAGTTTCCATGAAGGATCGTGCAGTCTATTTGAAAAAGGTCAATGTTAGTAATAAAGTACAATATATAGCATGTTGTATGTTAATAAATGCTAGGGAAGGTATATATGTAGAAAATGTGAAGTGTGGGGTTGCGTTTTTATTTTAAAGATAATGGTCAAAAAATACCTCACTGAGGAGAGCTTTGAGTGAAGATTTGAATAAAGTGAAGAAGCTGCCCTTGTGGCTATCTGAAGAAAGCCCTTAGGCAACGTGTAAAGACCCTGAGGCAGGCATGTCCCTGGCTGGTTGCAGTACAGGGAGAAAGCTTATGATGAAAGAGCACATCAGAGAGATGGCAAGGATGGGATGGGGCGTAAGGGAGGGGTACCTATTCTATTAAGCCTGGTAGGTCTTAAGGTCACAGTAAGGATTTGATTTCTAATCATAGTGACGTGAGAAACTGGCTGATTTTGAGCAGAAGAGAAATGATCTGCCTATTTCATTAGATGTGCCCTTCTAAATGGCAGGGGCTACTGTGGACCATGCAGCTTGTACATTTTTCTGAGTAGCTTAATATGGTCCCTCTTATCTAGGATCCAGAAATGTGTTTTAAGTAAATCATAGTTCCAAAGACAATTCCAATTTCCTTTTTTGTTTGTATCCCATCACTCTACTGGTTTGTAGACAACTCAAGAGCTTTTTTGTCTACTTTATTATTTAGCATGCAATCAACACTGGAAAGTATTTATTAATGAATGATGGTGGTTAACTTTTACACAACAAATCTAAAATGTGGCTCTAATTTAAACACAAAATGACAAATTTGGAAACTGCAAAGGAAAACATGAGGGATCCTGTCTTTATAATCCAGTTTAAATGCCTATATTTCTTAAGAATAGACTAATTTAATATAGTAAAAAAAATTATCTTGATGCAGCATGAATATGGTAAATATTCTTTGCTTTTTCTCCTTTGGAACTACATTAAAGAGGAATAAATCAATTCTGGAGCCACTTTGCTGCAGAAAGAAGCCAAAGGAATATCTATAAATGTCTATTTTATGTACCTTCTCATACTTTTCCATGCCACCATAGAACAGCATTACTACTTGGTGAAAGTTTTATTTTATTATAAAATGATAAAATGAATTTTAAATTTATTTCAAAGGATGCATCCAGGAGCCAGCTAAATATGCTCATGCATCTGCTCCAACCATGGTGTTATTACTGTTAATTGACAGGCCCTATTGTATAACACTGAATTTGGAACTGAAAATTCTCTGTTTTGGATAGCTATAATTTAATCAAACTTGCTTTAGCGCTTATTATTTCATAATGAAATATAAAATATCTTACAAGCAAATACCTCTCTTCCAGAAATTAAATAGAGAGGAAAGAATTCACAGGCCAAAGAGTAACGATCAGTACAAACATAATTACCTTCTCACATAGGAGATAAATCAACTCTCCTTTTTTCTTCTTATCCAATATCAGAGCAGCACAATCTTTTCTCCAAACTTGTTCAAGTACCAACAATTCCTATCTTTATGCTAAAGCAAAACAAGAGGATAAGCAACCTTTGGATGTAGAAACACTAAAGACATTGACATGTCTTCTGAGAAAAACTAAGTTTCAGGAAGCATATAATTATAGATCTTAAACCTAAAGACAGAAGACTTCTTGTGTCTGAAAGCAATATGAAAATTTACAACTAGTAGTACCCCAGGTGAAGATTTCTTCTCTCTCCAGTCTTCCTGTACTAATTGAAATGATGGAAGACACCGGGGTGTTAGTCAAACAATCATCTTATACAAAGTGCTAAAGCATCACTTGAAGATGGCTAGTCACGATGGATCCAGGCTTGCATAACTCATCTGCAGGAACGCTTTGAAGATATCACAGCCGTGCTAGATAAAAGATATTCTGTGGCTGAGATATAGTTAATATTTTAGGGGAAAAAAAGTACATTTGATATGGTTTTACATGAGATAAAGGTAAAAGATAAAGGGATAAAGAGCAATGAAGGAAAAATTAGTTTTAGAGACAACTACAAAGAGATGCCTTCAAAAGAAACATTTATGTTGGGAAAAAAGTGTTGAAGCTGGGCAGCACATGTGAAATTAACTGAAGGCCGGTCCTTCATTAAAAACCATTTTTAATCTACCACATACCTCACGAAGCTGATGATAACTAGAATTCTTTCTAACCGCTTCTCCTAGAGGACTAATCAATCACTAAGCTAGAAATGTGAGAAGGTAAGTTCTAGTCACAATTACAAATGACCTTGAGCAATTCACCACTGTAGGTCTCAGAATCTTACCTGGAGAAAGAGAAATTCGGGCTAGATAGAGCGCCCAGTCCCTCCTATTTCCAAAATTATTTCCTTCTAAGAGCTCCATAGAATTCTTGGGAGTTTGTAGGATAGACGCTAATCAAAAACTCCCACCAAATCCAAATAATCAAAACACAAATAAACTATCATCGAACAAGGCCCATCATTGAGGTGGATGAAGTATGAGTTCTCTGTTAGTGCATCAAAAGCAGACTCAGAAAAATAAAAATAAAAAAGCAGACTCAGAATGCTAGCTTTTTCAAATTTTACTGTTATGCTTTTAGTAAAAATTACATGGTATAATCAGTTGAGCTATGGCAATGTGCTATGAAGGCTATTTATTCCTGGGTTCCTGATACCTTCATTGACCCAATGAGGACAACGAAATATTTCAAAGCTCAGAGTAGCCTTGGGGAAGCTCAGGTTGTAACAATTTTGTATTGCTTAAGATCTAGATTGCTCTAGGTACATATTTTGCAGTAGGGTTGAAAAGATGTTTGAATATGAAAAAAAAATCAAATAAGTACTCCTACAATGGTATAAGTAAATGAAAATTTAAACAAATGTCTTTATTCTGACTCAATACATCCCACAAATCCTGACAAAATGTTCTCCAACTGCTTTTGTGTGACTGCCTTAAAACTTGGGCTGTTAGATTTTGAACCACTTGAATGAATAGACTACTTTCATTATGTAATTTAATTCCCTAACATCATCTTACACAGTCAGTACTCCATGCATTTTTGCTAAATTGAATTTAATTCTTCTACCACCGACAGAGTGCATTTGTTTTAATGAGCAACATGATTACTAATTTAGATGACATGCAACCGAGTTCAAGATAGACAAAAAAGACTCTATTGGAAACCGCAGTGGAATATTTTGGGTATAAAATGGAAATATTGACTTAAAATTTATCCCACCATGCCTTACAACCCAAAATGGGCAAATTTTTTTAATGCCTAAAACACATGTCTTCTCAGTATAACCCTTCTTGAAAAAGTACTCTTATTTTACTAAGTTGCTGAAATTTGATTGCCTCAGATCAGGTCTATGTTATCAACATCAAGCATAACTAAATTATTGATAATCCTCAGCAGAGCCAAGAATAAACCTTATTGAAATATAGACATTGCTAGACAAAAATGCAGCTGTAAGTTCCATAGAAAGCAAACCTTTCTTTGCCTGAATTTTTAATAATTATATTTCTAGAGCAAAAGATAATCTCTGCCCACCTAGACCTTGATTCTTTTAGGAAGGATAAGAAATAATCCAATAATAACCTCAACATAGGAGAAAAAATGGTGTAAACTAGAGACTTTCAGATAAAGCACCATGAGAATTCAAAAGAAGTGATCAGGGATCAAGAAGTCATTGTAAAAGCAAAATCAAAAACCACTGAATCAAGTAAAGAGCAATGCACCTAATATACTTATGTATGCATTGTTAGAGGGCATATTCATTGTCATATATTAAAATCTGTATTTCCTTATGCCAAACAAAATCTGAATTAAAGATGTTGCAGTTTTATATTAAAAGAAGTCATTGTATAGAAAGTAGCATTTTTGATAGGCTGGACTATCAAAGTGTGAGAATTGGGGGGTGGGGAGTTGAATCAAGCATTCCAAGTAGAGACCGCAATGTGAGGAAAAGCCCGGGGTGGGGGAGGTGTGAGGCACTTACTGAGCGGAGTGCTTGTTTCACCCAAGTATGTCAAAGAGAACAGTGGGCAATAATGCCCCAGATGATGGAGCTCTTTGGATACCTGTCATAGCCTGTGATCGTCGGCCTTGGACGGGCATGGAGTATTTTGAGAAAGGGAATGACAACACAAGAGCTGCTCTTTGGGGATTTATTCTGGCAGCCGTGTCTAGGATGGATTGAAGGGGGTGGTGCCAACACCAACAGCTCAGAGTAGCACCTAATCCATGAGCCACTGAAAATTGACCTGTACTCCACCTGCAGCACACAAAACAAGGACCACCTACCTGTTTGCAGAATACTCCAGATACATGATCAGTTAAAACCTTTCTTTACTTGGGAATATACCTTTCTGTATTACGTTGGAGCACGTAATTCCCTAGGATTGGAGTAAAAGGCAAGATAACACTTGGACAACTCCCACTTTGTTCCTGTTTTAAATTTTGAAGTTTTATAATAGTAAGGTACTTAATTCATCTTGAGATTTGAGCTGTGCCACTGATATCAGCTTTCTAATGACCTTATCTTTATCAATGTGGCTACAGAAAGGAAAAGTTTGATTCCATAATTTAGATTTGCAGATATCACATAGAACACTAATTGATATTTTGGATATATGATTTTCAAAGTCAGCAGACTTGGTAACAACAAGAAAACGTTTTAACCTAAAGTCATTTGAAGGCTGAAATAGTTGTAAAATTTAGACTCTAAAGGAAAGTGAGGAGAGCCCTGCTTCCTTGAGGCTTAACTGCTTTGAATAAACTTGATAGTGAGTTATCCTTGGGGTAACTTCTACTTCAGATGAGCCTCATTCCATGGGTCTGGTCATAGAGTATATATAATAGAAATTTGGGACTTTTTCCCCCAAATATATAACACTGTCTGAAGGAGATAATCTCATTTTAACAGAGAGAGAAGAAAATCTGTCAAAGAGAATGAGAGAAATTATACTTTCTTTTCTTGTCTTTGCTTCCTAAGGTGAAGTGAAATTGTTTGCCTGTTATCAGATCAAATGCAGACAAACTTTAAGGGGACTAGTCTTCTGAAATATTTTATCAGGTAAACGCATCAATCTTGCCTTCCTATTTGCTTCAGGGTACTGAAAATGGCCTCAGAGCACAAGTTATGCAGAACAAAACTCCCTTAAATTCTCAAGAGACCTGTTACACAAAGCAATGAACAGAGTCTTGTTATATACAGATTCACTATCTTCATCAATCATGAGCTTTGAGTTCCAACCAGGAGATTCTGGACCTAAGGAGTAATTTATCCTTTTGCTTTCTCCAGGAAGCAACCAAAGATATAAAAGGAGTTACATAATTGAGACATAACTGTGAGCTTTGAAACTATTTTTAATCACCAGAGCCAGCTTCTTATAAAAAAAAGAAAGGATCGCTCAAGCTTCATAATTGGAGATAGAAAACAGTAACAATCTTGAAAAATACAAGCAATGAATTAGAGAGATGAAGTTGAGAAGCATTCATAAAAGATCAAAGGGCACTCTTATTCACAGGTCCACATTATGCCAAAGCCTGTTGAAAAATTATTAGATATATTTATTGACATTGAAACCATTCCCATCTTTACTTAGGGTGAGATCAGTATAATGTTTTGAGAAACCACAGGGAAAGAGCCTGTATTTTAAAGTCTGGTGCCGCCCAGGATTCTCTGGATACTGGCCGTTCAATGGGTCATCCTCTTCCTCTGTCATGGTTTTAGCAATTACACACTGTGTATGCTGGTGACACCCAAGTCTATACATTCAAATCAGGTCTGATCCCTGAAGTTCAGATTTGAATAGTGAGAACTAAAAAATTTGCTGCCACATCAGTAGCCAAAGGATGGTGCCGCCATCAAGCCATCACATTACAGCTGCCTGGAGGGTGAGCCCTGAGGGAACTTGGGATGGAGACTAGACTAACGGGCTTCAGCCTTACAGCCACACCTGACGGTGCACCCTGAGGAGACTCAGGATGGGAAAACACAGGATACTGCCCCCAGATAGCTGAGGTGCATATCAAAGGAAGGATTTCAGTGAGCCCAGACTCTTGCATCTTCCCATACATAGAAAAGCACTAAATTCCTTAACTTGAGATATCTGGTTTTCTTTTGTTAACAATAATCTTTTGATTTTCCAACTCCCTGGTCTTTTGTTGCAAATACTCCTATATATCCTGGCTCCCCCCACATCCTTGCCTCTTCAGAACAGTTTCTCAGCATTTTGTGAGATGCTCTGTCCCGGGCTTGAGTCCTCAGATTTGTCCACCGAATAAAACATAACTCTCAACTTTTAGGTTGTGCATTTTTTTCAATCCACAGTAGTTACCTAGATATGCACATGGATGTCCTTGTCTTCCACACACGCCATCTCCACTCCTGCTACTACTCACATTAATTTCTAAGTGCTTATTTCACTGCCCATCTCTCTCACTGGACCAGAGCCCTAGGAGGGCTGGAGCTACATCTCATTTTTTATCTTTAAATGTCCTGAGACAATATGCTCTCCAGCCACTGCCATTGAAGATGCAGGGACTGCATTAGGACTTACCTATGTGCCTGTCTATTTATGGTCATAGCACCCTGAGTCACTCTGTATGGTCTTCTTAGACTATGATTTGCTGTGTGACTTTGTCTATGAGTATTCTGCCAAGTACAAATAATTTAATATTACTGCCCATTCAGTTGATAGAGTTGTAAATGGGGAATTATTGCCTTTCAGAAGAATGTTGCTAAAAATGCATTCAAAGCCATACCTGAAGAGAATAGTATAAAAAGTGTTTTCATTCCCACATGTGTGGTTCAGTGAAAGCTGAACTTTGCCTCACAGAGGACAGGCAAAGTGCATGTGGGTACCTTCTGGGTAAACTGTAGAAATCTAGTTAGGAAGAATGCTAAATGAACGTAGAAATCTATATATAATAGGCCATTAGTTCTTCTCATTTATAAAGAAAGTAGAGTGCCTTAAAACAAGCCTATCGTTTCTTTCGCATCGATTACTTGGTTATCCAACGGTGGTACTCACAAAAGTATTTAACTATATTATATATTTAAAAGTTGATGAGAAAGTAGATCTTATAAGTTCTCACCATACAAAAAAAATTGCAACTATGTGAGGTGATGGATGTGTTAACTAACTTTATTTGGCAATCATTTTGTTATATACACATATATATCAAATCGTTACATTGTACACCTTAAATGTATACAGTGTTATATGTCAATTAAATCTCAGTAACGCTGGGGGGAACGTATTTAATTGTGGCAAGTAATTGGTAGGATAAATTTTTAAGAATCCAAATTCCGTAAAGAAATACATGTAATTAATTTTTGAAGAGCATCAAATCAGACCCTCTCGATTCCTCTCAATTCACCCGGCATGTCCTTTGTGCCCTCTCAGAGCCCACTGCTTCATTTCTCCCTGCCCGCTCCCTAAAATCACAAAAGGACATTGAATGTTGACTGATGCCTTGCGTTAATCTATATTTGGGGGATACTAGAAAAAACTGGTGTAGTATTATTTTTATAAGTGTGTAGGAGTCCCTATAAGTAGATAATGTGAGAGAGAGTGATGAATAATTTTCACATATCTTCCTAACTATTAAATTGAGAAATATCCTGAAAAGTCAGAGAAGTCAGACTGAATTGAGCTAAGAAGATACAGAGTCATATGATTTTCACTAGAAAGTTGTCCTTATCCTGATATTGACGAGCACATTACAGGTCTCTACAAAGGTCTTCACTCAGACAAGACAAAAATAGTAACTTGTAAATGAGAGTATGGGAAATGCTGCCTACCTCCTAAGGTCTCTCACTTATTGCCATGTCATGAATTTCATTTTTCCAGTTTCTTTATAGTTTTCAATTATGAATGCTAGAATTACTGCTGTCATTTTAAAATTATGTATAATGTCTTTATGTCTATGTGCCATAGAATTTATTTCCTCCCCGTTTTAGAAAACTTTCTTTTGCTAGTAATGACCAGGAGCCAAGCTCAATCTGGAAAGGGAATGATTGAATTCTTAATTTTCCTGGAGGGGAAGTTCCTACATTTGTCTTTCATTTCTGCCTTTGATTATCAAACTCTGTATTTCTACCTCATTAACCTTATTTCAGGACTTGTTGTCAATGAGAATAGTGGGAGAAAGGGGAACAAAGGCTTTCAATCCAATGGTTAATCTTGTTTGACACAATATTTACTTCCATATACTAAGGGGTACTTTATATTACTCTGTAAGTCATAATTATAAATAGCTTAAAGTTCTTTACAACTCATCCGTCTTGGAGTTGGATATTGGCAAAAATAAAAGAAGTACAAGGGCACAGGGTAGTGAAATCATTTTCCCAAATAATGACCCACTGTTAATCCTGAATTTTTAGTTCTGGTTCTCTTACTGGTGTATATAGCTACAATTATCTAGCCACGTTTTATTTTTAAAATTATAATTTTTCTTGGATTTCAACATGGATAAAAAAGAAAACAAACAACACTTAGGTTGTTAGTTGGAAATTATAAGGTATATTAGTAAAGACGGTTTGGGTTGCAAATCACAGAATGCGCAGCTTAAGCTCTCTTAAAAAGTAAAAGTATTAGTTTACATAATTTAAGAATCAAGAGGTGGGGGGCTTTGGGTAAAATCTGATTAAGTCTAATTCAGTTGGTTTTTTTTTTACAATTCTATCAGCTCTTTTTTCTTCTACCATAAGCTTCATTTTTAGACTAACTTTTCTCATGGTAGCAAAATGAATACTGCAGTTGCAAACATTACTTCCGCCCACCATATTGTTCAGAAAGAAAGAGAATGTTTCTTTTCCCAGTAGCCAAAAATGCTGGGCTTCATCCTGCTTGGACCAGATTAGTTCATATGTCCATTTCTGAATCAATCACTGTAACTGAACTAGTTATGTGTACACAGATTGGAAAATAGGAGTTGGCATTAGTTTAGACTTCATGGAAATTGTCCCATGGAGTAGGGTCAGTCCTCCAAAATGCTTGCCTGCAATGCAATGAGGAGTCCATGACAGTCTCAGTACTTACCCACACTTGTTTAACATGCCTATAGGCTCTTTTTTAATCGTGAAAGTGTCCTCTCTATTGTATAGAAAAATTGCCCACAATCAGCAGAGCAAAGGATCTCTCAATTCTATAGCAGTTGAGGTTCACTTTCCTATAGCACCTGCCTTTTTTTGAATGTTCTTAGCAAGCTTAAAAAGATTTTAAAACCTTATTTCTAGATTTCAAAGAAATCTAGAAAGTTACTAATTAGAAGTTAGGAAGGAGAAAAAGACAGGATCACATGATTTACTGTAAAAGGTTTTTCTTTCTTCTGGGGAAGAAGGTGTTACTGGCTGTATTGTGTCCGCCCCAAATTCATATGTTGAAGTCCCAACCCCCAGTACCTCACATAGAACCTTATTTGGAATTAAAGTCTTTAAAGAGGTATTAAGTTAAAGTGAGGTCATTAGAGTGGGGCTCTAATCCAATATGATTAGTGACCTTATAGGAAGAGACATCAGGGGCACACACAAAGGAACAACCATGTGAAGAGGCAGCAGAGGGTGGATGTCTGCAAGCTAAGGAGAGGGGACGCAGAAGAACACAACCCTCCTGGCACTTATTCTTGGACTTCCAGTCTCTAGAATTGTGAGAAAATTAATCTCTGTTGTTTAAGCCACCAAATCTATGGCATTTTGTTGTGGCAACTCTAGCAAACTAATATAGGAAGGTTGTTTGCTTTCTGTATCTGATTGTTAAAGCAATTTATTTCCAGTTTTGTTGCTTGATATGCCTCTGTTAGGTTCAGTCTAACTATTTCTGGTCTAGGACTTTCTCCTGAAGCTGGCTATCCTTTTTTATATAGCTGGAGACTCTAAAACCAAGCTGTCTCTTCCCTCCTTTTAATTTAGTGTTTTGTGATTGCAGTCAGCGGAGCTAATTTCACAGAAGGAAGTAATTACTTTGCTGCTGTTCAAGAGATACTTCTCATCCTTGGGGAGGTGGATGTATTTCTCTTCACCAATGGAGTATATAATGTTGCCAGAAAGTTTTTAAGTTTTTGCCTTGGTCCAGGACTGGTAATTTTCCTTCCAACCTGCAAATACTTTGAGAATCAGATCTATGAGTTAGCATACCTATCACTATGATTTCTTTCTAATTTTGTTGTTATTAGCTCACCTTTTCTCCATGGAACCTTGGGAACATTTTTTTTGTGTGTGTGTGTGTTTAAGTACTATATCTTTTCATTTCATCTCACCATAAGCTCGGTTCTTATACAATAGAAATGAAATAGTTCCTTTTTACAGTGCACTGCGATTTGGATCTTAAATTGGACTGACTATATCTAAAGAACTGAAGCATAATATGTTTCCTTAAAATTATGGGCAGGAAATGCTAGTTTGAAATGTTTTTTTTTCCTTCAGTTTCCATTAAGTTGGGTTGGCTTTTTGTTAAAGAAAAGAGAGAGAAAAATTAAAGGCAAAGCTTCCGCCTAGAACCTTGTCCCCAAAGGAACTGATGTAACTATACCTAGCCCTAGAGAAAACATGACTAGCTATGAAGGCTAAGCAAAATCTGGTTATTTCTATTCATTCTCTGATTCTATATAATATTACCAATTACCTTCACCTTAATTTCCTTATGGAATTGTGAAATGTGTGTGACAGTTCTTCTGCCTATAGTAACTCAGTAGTCTGTTACCAAAATCACTGAAAATATCTCAGAGGAGGGCTTTAAGCTCCTCAAAATTTGTTACATAGATGTTAAATAAGGTAAAATGAAAAGATGTTTGGTTCTTTTTATAATTTTTCTATTATTCTGATGAATTTCTTTTTGTGTTTTTTTCTTGGAAGGGATAACTTAATAACTACTTGGGGACTGTGCCCTGAATCAGATGAAACAATATTAGATTTGGGTGGGTATATGTTAGTTGTTTTTTAAAAATTCTAGTTTAGAATTTGTTCTAGATAAATGATGACATTTAAAAATCATTCACGATTTTAATAACTCTTTAAATGAAACAAAAATGATGTAGGATTTAAACATTTAGACTTCATAAATGCCAATGATGACTGTAGAGCCAATTCAACTAATGATTTCAAAATATTACATAAACTATTTTTATATACATATTTTCCAAAACAGGAAATGAATCCACTTGTTAGTGAGAACTACTCAGTCCTGTAATTATAACTTGAATCAATACCATATTAATATAGAGCAACCTTGCCTTGCATTTTTTCTCTTTTGATGATCCAAAGATTGCTTGTCTTCAAATTTACTACTGTGTTCTCTTAAGAGACAAGCTCATTAAAGAAATATAGAGATTTTTCCATAATGGTATGATGCAGATAAAGGGATTGTATTTATAGCAAATATGATTTCCACAGATATTTATTTTTCTCTCTAAATCTGAAACTTCATTTATATAAATTATACTATCCAGTCTTTAAGTATCAATTTATGACCTGACGAGAGTTATCAACATCTCTCAGATGGAAACCATTTGCAACAAGGCAAAAGAGATTGCTCTCAAATTCCTTAATGACTCCTTCTGTGACTCTAAGGAACAGACATTCATTAACTGGCCCTCAGATGAGGAACTTGCTCTGTTCTTTGATTATCAAATATTCTGGGGAGATTTAAAGTATCTCTAACCAGGTCTGGTGTTTCCACAACAATATTTGATGGCTCATCACCCTAAGTGTCCCTGACTGTATTCTACCACTAACAACTAAACTTCAGGTTCCCACTCCTTTTTCCTACATAGGCTTGAATCCTTTGTACTTTGTACTTTAGCATCATTTGTTAAATTTATTTTTAAGCACTTGTTCATAGAATATCTGCTGCATCCTTGGCTTTGCACTCTGAGTGATGATGTACTAACCATTAAGTTGAGCCAAAAGGAAAAAAAAAATAAAAGCAGCTTTTCTCTAGAATCCCCTTCCAAAAATCATAGAATGGAATAGGACATGAGCAATTAGAGTATAAGTTATTAAGATGGGTTCTATCAGACCTAATACATTGGTAGAACTATTTGTCTGTAAGATGTTTTAAACATATATAATTTGTAGAAATGTCTCCCCAAATTGGCTTTCATAACCAGGCTAAATACACTGACTAAATCTTTTGGACTTGTTCTTTTTCACTCATATAAAATCTTCCCGTGACATTTCAAATTACTCTGTGCTTTAAACTGTCTTCTACCAGAACCAGAATTCAAGTTCCAGTCATCTTTCTGTCATCTCAATCCCCAAGCATAGTACTTTAATTTAGGGCTTAATAGGAGGCCACTATCTGTTGAATGAATGACTGGATGAATCAAGCATTACAGTTTCATAAATGAGTCTTGCATCAACAGGATTCCAAACACATCTATTATTGGCTTTAGAAGTAATGGATAGTCTTGGTGAATTGCATCACTAACTCATGCTTTCTTGATGATAAAGTTAAATGTATACTTTTTGTTACTGCCTTCCCTACATTTTACAGTTCTACTTTGTATTACTGATTATTCCTTGGATATATATTTTCACTGGCTTAAATTTATATGATTTTTAAAAAGACAAAATTGAATTAGGCGAAAATTATATAACATTAGAGAAGGGTAGAAGAATCATAGGGATACTCTTAGTTACCTAGAGATAAAAGATCTGTTTAGTTTTTTATCCATACAGGCTTTCTGACTTATCTTTTAAAAATAATGGCATACTGTGTTTCCAACTTAAAAGATGGTTCAAGCTTAAAATGATGCAGGTAGCATTAATTTAGTTTTTGGCACATTGGATTAAAATTGGAAATTCTGAAATTTGTGTCAGTGATGAGATTGTGTCTCTATGAAGTGTTGGGAGTGGGGAAGGAACTTTGAATAAGATTATGGATTGTGCAGTCCTTGCAGCAGGTAATTATTTGTCTAATGAAAGATATACAGTTATGCTATCTGGGTTTGCAGAATAAACAGCTTTAATTTCTATCACTGACTGTTTCTAGTTGAATAACAAAAGCGTTGTTCACTGATTCGGGTAATAGTCACTGGATCAACCCAGTGAAATAATTGGTCACTGTAGTTGGAATAATGTATATGAAAGCTTTCAAAATGTATAAAATGCTATAAACTTTTAAGGCATTATTTATTAGATCACTCATATGTAATGGTAAAAATTTGTCCAACTTGATGATTCACTGAATTGTCCCAAATCAGTCAAAAATGTGGGAAAGACAACCTAATAATGTATGTTGATGATTTTTAATAATTTTATCATCATAGATAGTTAGCTCTTAATTATTTATGGAAATGGGCTTTGGTGGTAGCATGGGAAAATGAAAATGCAGATCTATCTATAAATACATTTGTATTACAAATATCATCCTTTTCCATGGCAAAAATTACTACATTTGGATTTTTCTCTAGTATTGCTTATTATTTACTTAATGTGATAGAAATAATAATAATAAGGTGATGATGATCGTGTGTGTGTGTATGTGTGTGAGAGAGGGACAGAAAGAGAGGGAAGGAAGGAAGGAAGGGAGGAAGGGAAGAAAGAAAGGGAAGGAAAGGGAAGGGAGGAAGCAAGGAAAAGGAAGTAAAGAAAAACTGAATATTAATGTTTCCAAATTAGGTTTGTAGAAATTGTAATCACTGGATAACTTCCATCTACTTCTACAGAGTAAATTAAGATGGATATATTCCTTCAGTAAAGGAAAATCTGGATCAGTTTAATTTTGTGACACCAGAATAGAAACCACAATTGGCACAAGAAAGATCAAGCTCAAGGAAGAGGTTTTATAGCTATAGCTATATAGATATAGATAGCTATGGATATGAATATACAGATATAGGTACAGATATAGAAGATATAGATACACACATGGACAGATTAGATTTAACTTATTCAGAAAGAGTAGTAAATAGTTTCAGTACTGGAGGTGACTACGTGAATGTGGACGTGAATACTGTGGACCATACAAGTATTTGTAGGATCTAGAGACAACTTCACATACTTAGCTATACAATGAATTCACATTTCCTGTTAAATAAAAACCACATTGTGAAGACAAAAAAAAAAGCAAGAGCAGTACCTCTAACTTCTGTATTACAGTGAATGCCAGATATCTCTAAGAAAGTGCCTCTAGTCCTCTATGCCTTTTATCATGGGAAATGAAGGAGAGGTGTTCACCATTCCAAGAATTTGTGCTAGCAGGTTTTTTTTAGTTCTTTTCTCCAAATACAGTGTACCCTTTAACATATCAAATGAGTTTTTAATTTCAGACAGTGTGTATTCAGTTTTAGAATGTTCATTTAGTTTTCTTCCAATTGTTGAAATTCTGCATCTTTTAATCCAGTCTGTCGATTTTTAACCATAAAAATGACCATCCTTTTGACACCCAAGAAGACAACGAGATTCGCCAAACTTTTCTTAACATTTGAATTTAAACAGAATCCCAGGTACAAGCAACATTTGAAGATTGTCACTTTAATGTTCTGTTTTTTTATATGTTGTCGGCATAATGTGTTACATTTCTCATTGAGTCTCTTTTGTAATAAAATTGTATATTCTCAGTAACATCCAGATCTACAGGTTGAACAATGAGGTCATACAGCAAGACAGGGAAATATCACAAAGTACTAGCACTGTTTCCTCTGAGCAAGCTCACCAGTTGATGCAGCAAAAGAGTGGACTTGCCAGATTGAAATAGTAAGAGCATTCTACTGACAGAATCTTTTATTTGGAATACAAATAACCGGCCATACCAATTAGAAAACAGTGTCTTTATCTTTCAAAGCATTTGCTTGTATCCACTACACCTCCAGTAAAATATGCCAAAAATCCAGGATGAAGAAATATTTTCAATCAATAAATGGATTTTTTGAAGGCATATAAAAATATTAGCATGTTCAAGAAATCAACCAAATCCTTCTGCTTAAACTTACAACAACTGATTTGCAAATCTTTGCTGGGTAGAATGTTTAAAGACTTTTTTTTTTCCAGACTGGATTATCTGGCATTATACTACTCTTCAGGGACACTATTTAGAAATGAATTCTATCTAAGAAGCCCTAATATCATTCTGTAGTATCGTGATTTGCTGATGGTTTCTTTGCAAGTACACCCAACCATCTAAAGGAGGTCTCGATGTAAAATACAAAAGCCATTAAGACCCAGCAGAATAGGCTCAGAGTTACTTGGTTATTAAAATCTTGGGCAAAAATTGTGACAGTGTACAAAAATGAGGGTACCTTTTGATCTGCTCAGCGGGAAAGAAAGGCTGTAGACCTGTAGCATCTCTGGAGGATTGGCTGGGCTTTGCTGCCAGTGTAGGCTCCCGGGTGTCAGGGGAACAGGCTGGGTGCCTGATAAATGGCAGTTTCTCTGGTTCACTTAGCCTGAGAATCAGTCACCAGAGCCACCTTCAGCATGCCCTTCCAAAGGCAGCGATGTTCTTTGAGGCAAGTCAAGTGTTAGGACGTAGTTTGCTTACTTCACCAAACATTTTCAGGATCACTTAGGTACTACAGAACTTTGAGTCTAAGATTCTGCAATTCCCCTGACGATGCTGGGGTTTTCAGGGCAGTTTGCTCTACTGCATAAGTTTTCAACTTTTCTCATGCCTCCTCCCAGCTCTTCAGAGTGTGTGCTGCCAGTTCTTTCTTGTATTTGTACCTATTAGTGAGGGCCAAATGCCGCAATTTCTTTATTTTTCCCTGTTCCTTATTATCTTATGACTCCATTCTCTCTTAGTTCACTGAGTGGCTTGACGTTTTGGTCACAACCACTCACTAAAAATATCCCTTTTCTTTTTATTTGGGAAATTGTTCACTGATATCATATTGTGAGTATTATGTAGGTCATCTACTCTTCTACATTTCGTGATTTATAATGTTTTTTATCACTCCCCCACCCACGTGACTCTCCCTCTGACTCTGATGCCACTCTGCATATGTGTGATTATTCAGAAGATGCACTCCATATATCTGAAGTATTACCACATATAAAATGTGATTTGAGCAGGAAGAATGTATATAATGTTTGTGCATAATCTACTATAGGCACAGCTATAGGCAGTTTTGGGTAGAAAGTATTTTTAGAAGCTTGCAAAGATGATTGCCCGTAGAAATAAAGATGTATTGCTTCAAACTTCCAGAAGATGCCAATACTGCCATGTTGTCACTATTTCTTATCTCTAAATATGATCCAATGATATTTACCAATAGATAGCGATAATCATCAGAATGATACATAGTAATAGATGTCCTCATCTAATCCTGGAGAATGTTTCAGTTTTCTCATAATCAGTGCTTCTAAAACTTTAACCTGCATACAAATCACCTGGGTGTTTTGCAAAAGATGAAAATTCTGATTCAGTAGGTCTGGAGATTTTGGATATCTAACAAGCCCCAAAGCAGAGCAATGCTGCTGGTCCCAAGACCACTTTTTGAGTAGCAAGAGACTATTATTACTTTAAACAGTTATCTTTTAGCTTAAGAGTAATAAAAATAAAAGATTGTATTTTACCTTCATTTATTCCTTCTTTGACACTCTTCCTTTCCTTATGTAGATATGAGTTTCTAACATAGTCATTTTTCATAACCTTGAAAGCACTCTGTTCACATATCTTGAAGGGCAGTTCTGCTGGCAAAGAATTCCCTTAGTTTTAGTTTGTCTGAGAAAGTCTTTATTTCTCCATCACTTTAAAAAATAATTTCTCAGGATTTAGAATTCTAGAACGGTGGGGTTTTTTTTCAATAGTAAATATTTCACTTCACTCTCTTCATGCTTATATGGTTTTTGGTAAAAAGTCCACTATAATTATTATCTCTGTTTCTTTATAGGTAAAATATTTTTTTACCCCCTCTGGCTTTTCTCAAGATTTTTATCTCTGTCTTTGGTTTTCTGCAGTTTGAAAATGGTATGCCAGGTGTAAAATTTTTGTTATTTATCCTACTTAGTGTTCTCCAAACTTCCATGATCTGTGTTTTGGTTTCTGTCATTAATTTTGTAAAATTCTTGACCATTAATATTTCAGTTAATTATGCAGCTCTGTTTTTTCTTAGTTCTTCATCTGACATTCTAATTATGTGTGTTTCACTCCTTTTGAGATTGTCTTGTCCTGTAGTACTTGGATGTTCTGTCCTTTTTTTTTCATTATTTTTTCTCTTTGTATTTCAGTTTGAGAAGTTTCTATTGACAAATCTTCAAACTCACTGATTCTTCCTTTGGCTATGTTTAGTCTACTGATGAGCCCAGCAAAGGCATATTTCATTTATGTTTAGTGGTTTTGGATCCTTTTGATCCTCCTTAGAGCTTTTGTTTTTCTGCTGAAATTAACCATCTGTGTTTTCAGGTTATCTATTTTTTCCATAGAGCCCTTAACATATTAATCATTGTCATTTTAAATTCCCTGTCTGATAATTCCAAAATCTGAACTATATTTGAATCTGGTTTTGTTGCTTGTTTTTCCTCTTCAGAATGTGTTTTTGTTGCCTTTTAACATACTTTATAGTTTTTGTTGAATACTAGACATGGTGCATCAGTGAATAGGAACTGAGGTAAATAGGCCTGTAGTCTGAAGTTTCATGTTAATCTGGCTTGGAGTTGGACTGTTTAATGATTGCTATAGCTGTAGTTTCCAGAGACTTTACATTCTGCAATGTCCTTGTTTTGCCTCCACTGTTGTCTTTGTGCTCCATTTTCTCTTGAACGTTTTCTCTTAACGTTCACTTAGAACTCTTACTACATGGATCCTGCATCCTGCAGCTCTTTCAGCAGCAATCCACTGATTTTATACTGTAGTCCTGTTGGCATGGTGGTAAGCTGTAGCTCTAGGAATGGGATGGCCCTTCAAAGAGGGCCTGCACTTGCAAGGGGCCCAGGCCATCATACTTTTGCCTTGATAAGACAGTAGATATAGGAGCAAATTTGGAAGAAGCACTCAGCAATGGAGGGACTCAGCAGTGAGCTGCCAGTAGCCAACAGGCCCAGCAAGTGGGGAAATGAGTGAATGCCAAGGTCACTGGAGGAGGGAGCTGAGTGTTGCCCCACAGTGTTCACTACAGTGACCCACCAAGTAGTGAATAAAGATATTTTAAACTGCTGTATTATGCTAGTGAATAACTGATCTGCTGAGGGGCAATTTAGTATTATTGCCCATGGAAATTCTGATGAACGTGTAGCAAGTATAATCATGTCAATTCTAATTTCAAATTAAGCTGTGCTGATGGTTTCAGTTGCATTTTAAATTCACCCCCAATTAAAGATAGTAAAATATGCCATTATCATGGAGGACAGAGCCCTCTGAGGATTCAATGAAACTGTTTAAATAAAATACTCAGCATAGTATAGCCACATAGTAAGTACTTGATAAATGCAAGTTAAGTTAAATAAATGGAACAAAATTATAGCTCTTAGGAAGTCATAGTTTCTTTTTTCTATTATTGCTAAGAGTGCATACATGTGTGTGTGTAAGAGAGAGAGATTTAGTTTTCTTGTTGCTTATGGTTTTGTTTTGCTTTGGTTTATTTTGCTTTGGTTTGTTTTTTTTCTATTCAAGACTAGAATTAGACTTCTATTTCTCAGGAAGAAACTATTGATGAAGTACACAATCTTTTAAATTTAGACATTTTATTTCTCTCTTTAGATTTTTTAAAGAAGAACTATTCCAAAATGAGTAGGCATTTTAAGTAAAACTTTTTTTCATGTTCAAATTTCTTAATGCTGTATATTTACCACATTTTTCTCTTTTGCTCTTCAAAATTGTTTATGATTTTGTCTCATTTGAGGAAATTCATATTAAAGCTTTTCGTTGTGTTGAGAAAGAGAAATTAATTTCTTATGGTAAAGGTAAGTGAAAGATTACTTCTTTCTGCCAGCCAAATAAATTCGGAATAAAGTTGAGTGAGTATTTTTTTCATTAGCCTGTGAAAACGCTATTTATTTCTACATGTAATTATAAAACAAGTAATTCTGACTTAATGAAATAAAGCCATCGCTGAAAACAAATAGGACTCATTTTCAGTTCCAACTAAATTAGATACTGAAAAATGTTTTCATTTTGATGTATTTTGAAATGTCTAATGAAATAACAAATAAAATATTTCAAAGAACATATGTGCACAGATAGTATCCTAAAAAGCTCAAATTCACCTTGCCATTTTAAGATTTATCTTATTTATAAGTCAATGACATGGAATAATGCAGGAAAATTGAGTTTATACCCAAATCTCATGGAGATGCTAAATTTCCGGGGAATCAAGTATAAGTAGTTGGCAATGTGCACAGTAGGTCGAACTAATGTTGTAATCTATGAGAGTTAAATGCTTTATTTGATAAATGCAGAAATCTAAGATTGCTTCTTGCAGAAGTTTAAAATAGGTTATAAATAAGATTTCATGTTAATAGCAGGGGTTTATACCAACCATAAACTGAAAACAAACCACATTATTATGTTAGGGTCATGAACTACATTATATCAAAATCAAACTGTCTCTTTTTTTTCTTAAAAAGAAAAATAGCCAAAGAACTAGTTAAAAACATGTTAAACTAGAACAAAATCTTTCTTTCTCTCTCTCTCTCACACACACAGACACAATCACACACACACACACACACACACATATGTACTGTTGAATAGGAATAAAATAAGAAAATAATATTACTGTCACTTAGAATCATTGCCTTATAGGTTGAAGATAATGGTTTCCCTATGGTTTCTATTAATTAATAAATAAGTAAATTAATAAATTAAGTAAATTAATAAATAAAGTAAATTAATAAAATTCATAAAGTGTGTAATAATGGCAAAGAGTCTTAGGATTAGAAGGAAATGTATTTTTCTAGCTCTCCATTCAAGCAACACATTTGAAACCCTGTAGAATGGGGCATTTGGGGCTTGTGCTCTGAGTCAGTTAGAAACTCAAAGAAAATCCCAGTTACCTATAAAGCCCTCTCACTTTCTCTAAGTTACTCATAGCCTTAATTGGGACATAATCAGTTGTCTACTCTTTGGAGACAATACATGGTTTACTCCTCCTGCTTCTTTCCCTTCTTTCTTCCCTTATATCCCCACTGTTTTAGTTTCAGTCCTTCTGAAAGAGCCTGACACAAAGACTTGATTGCCAATAATTGTAAGGAGCATTTGAGCCTAAGGAATAGGAGCACAGAACAGGACAGGTAAAACAGGAAAGATGCAAAAGCTGATTCCAGGGTGTGTATCAACTTGGCCAACAAACAGGTGACTGTTACTCAAGCCTATGACACATTCTGAGAAGCCTTATGAAATGAGTCAGAGCTGTTTGCTTAGGGGATGAAAGACAAAAGCATTTATCTGTCAGTTCCCACCCCTGTATGGACAGGCTGACTCCTCAGATATTAAGTGCCCAGCACTTCTGAATGCTTTGCAGGATCCTAAGAATGTCCCACACTCAATGTGTCAGAGAAGTCTCTGGGCAGTAATTGGTAGTTACGTGACCCAAGGAAAGGCACTGTTGGGTTGCATCTGCCACAGCCGATGGAGGGCTGTGTGGAGACGGTCACCTCACTGTAGCAGAGGTTGGAGTTCCAGGTCAAGCTCCAAGCACAGTGAAGTGGGGCACAAGAGTTGTCTGCAACACACATCTTCTTCCCCATGCAATCTAGACTCTTTTAAGCTCCACATCAAGGGCTCCCAAACACTTCATTCTCGTCATTCTTTGTATCTCGCTGTGATTTTATCTCAGATGCATGACCCTTATTTTTCTGGAATCAGATAAAAACAAAATAGAGATATCTTTAACATTAAAGACTTTAAAAACCTAAATAGAATCTTTAAAGAGGGTCCATGCAGCAAAATTTTGAATCTCTCTGCCTTATTCAAGGGCTCCCATCAACTCAATGAATGCCCATTCTTGGTTTTCCCCTATTCATCCCAACCCATAAATTAGGCAAGTGACCTGAAACACCATCCGAGATCCTCTCCTGAAACACCTAGCAGAATAAATATTTTTTTAATACTTAAGACCATTTTTGGTTGACTGTCATTTGATGATTCTAAAGGTAAAAAATGTCTCCTCAAATCATCACTGGGAACTAACTGGAATGAAAGTTTTCCTTTAATGTTTTTCTTAGAGACACTGCCATTTGCCACTATATGCATTTTATATGCATTTTGTTCCTGCCAATTACGCTTGTTCATGATTGTGTATGGATCTGAATACAATTTCAAATAATTGTTTTGTCTCTGTACTTGGAAAACAACATTACATCACTGAGACATGTTCAGTTTATTAACTACGAAACCCCTGTAATCTTTTGTCCCCTTTTTTAAAGATTAGATTCTCTACAATGTAAGTTTCTGTATAATACTACCAGCGTTTAGAGATTGCTGCCAAAAAGCAAGACAATAAAGAAAGGAAATTGTTACTGAAAAACACTGGAAAATCATTGAAAGTTTAAGGCTGAGAACTGACAACTAGCAGTTAAGAGGCAAGTTTAAGTCCTTAAACCAAGGATTAAGTCTCTAGGATACACTGGTAAATATGACCAATCTGAGTAGCTTCAACTCCTTTACTCTTATTTAACTTACTTGTGTCACTATTGTGCGAGGTACTATGATTATTACCTGCCAGAGGCTTTCCTCTTTTCTTTTTTTAAAAACTATTTTAGCGATAGAAAATCTAATGAGTAGTCAGAATTCCAGGGTTAAATGGCAAGTCCTGGTAGATCTTAAGCAAGCCTCAAGATTCTTATTTTGTTTATATCATATGTCCATAAGGATTATCACTATGGAGGACAAAATATGTAAAGAGACATGATTCTCATTCTTGAAGAGATAATTATATACTCTGAGGACATAAGAGAGCTGTGCAGAAACGTTTACATAATATATAATTAGGTATGAAGTTTCCCAGTACCGTTGAAATATATTCAAAAAATTTAAGGGAAAACATTTTAAAGGGCTACAGGCAAAATATTTAGATGGTTTTATGAATTTGGGAAAGGATTTGTAGAAAATGGGAGGTTTGAATTTGCTCTGGTGGAGAGGAGCCGGAAACGTATTCCTTGTGAAGAATAATACAGTTCCACAAGGTACACAGCATTCTGTCCAGTTGCAATGGCATTTTTCTATTTCCTTTAGTTCGTCTCTGCTGCTTTTTCTTCAGCTCATTGAAGGGCTGGCTCCCACTTGTCATATAAGTCTCCCCTTAAATATTCCTATGTCATCTTATTTATGTAGGCATCAGTCACTCTCTAGTGGTATATTTTATTTTCTCCAAATAACTTGCCTTAACTGATATTGTCCTGTTTACTTGTCTTTATTGTGTTGTCTGCCATTCCCCCACTAAAGTGTTAGCAGAATGAGAGAAGAGAACTTGTTTGTCTTCTTTACCTGCTGTATCAACAGCAACTTGAATAGTGCTCAATATGAACTTGGTTACAAATCATATGAATTGAATTATCTGATGAATCTACCACGTATAACCGCATGACCTTACCTCTTTCTTGGTGGTAGGCAGGCAACCCTCAGAATGGGAGAAAATATTTGCAAACGAATCAATGGACAAAGGCTTAATCTCCAAAATATATAAACAGCTCATGCAACTCAGTATTAAAAAAGCAAACAACCCAATCAAAAAAATGGGCAGAAGACCTAAATAGACATTTCTCCAAAGAAGACAGCAGAAACACATGAAAAGTTGCTCAACATCACTAATTATTAGAGAAATGCAAATCAAAACTACCATGATGTATCACCTCACACCAGTTAGAATGGGCATCATCAGAAAATCTACAAACAAATGCTGGAGAGGGTGTGGAGAAAAGGCAACCCTCTTGCACTGATGGTGGGAATGTAAATTGATAACAGCCACTATGGAGAGAAGTATGGAGGTTCCTTAAAAAACTAAAAATAGAATTACCATATGACCCAGCAATCCCACTACTGGGCATATACCCAGAGAAAACCATAATTCAAAAAGACATATGCACCCCAATGTTCATTGCAACACTATTTACAATAGCCTAGTCATGGAAGCAACCTAAATTCCCATCAACAGACGAATGGATAAAGATGAAGATGTGGTACATATATACAATGGAATATTACTCGGCCATGAAAAGGAATGGAACTGGGTCATTTGTAGAGATGTGGATGGATCTAGAGTGAAGTAAGTCAGAAGGAGAAAAACAAATATCGTATATTAACGCATGTATGTGGAACCTAGAAAAATGGTACAGATGAACCTGTTTGCAGGGCAGAAATAGAGTCATAGATGTAGAGAACAAATGTATGGACACCAAGGGGGGAAAGTGGGGGGGGGGGAGGGATGGTGGTGGTGGGATGAATTGGGAGATTGGGATTGACATATATACACCAATATGTATGAAATAGATAACTATTAAGAACCTGTTTTATAAAAAAATAAATAAAATTAGAAAAAGACTAATTCGTTTGCAAAATAAGCCTAGTTTCAATAAACTTGGCCTGATTATTTACATAAGTGTAATTAATCACATAGGCTCTTTTAAAATTGGCTTTGCTGAAACTTTTAATAAAGAATCTCAGATTGAATTTTTAAAAGGCCTCTCTAGCCCAGGAAAGCCAGGCCAAGGGCTTGTCATCAGATTCCACCTGTGATAGCTATAGATTTGGATGAATTCCTCTCTTCTCCAGATTCTCCAAGTCTCTTGAGATTCCTGCACCTGTCAGGAGGTGGCCTTCTTTATTCACTTGATAAGGCTGTTGGAAACCTAAGAGTTTCCAATCTCTGGAGGGATTGGGTAGAGACAAAAGATATATACTTCAATTCTGCTTACAAAGGTAGAATTTACCAAATTGCTGTTTAAGTCATTATTAGCTTGAGGGGGAGTATTTCCTCATATCTGGAAAATATAGATTAAAAGCCAGTAATATTTCAGACAGAAACCATAAAAATGATAACCATATTTATCAGTTCAGTCAGTCCTATATAACTAATCCTTTTTAGTTAACAGTTTAATGAAGATTTCAAGTTTCCCACTGGAATTCTTTAATTTCTCACCCAGTTCAGTGGTATGATTTGAATGGTATCAGAAACGTGGACTTAAAAAAAATAGTCCTTGCTATGAATCTTCTTGAAGAGGAAGGATTTTTGGAAAGGCATCAGAGTAAAACAATAACTGTCTATGAATGACAAAAGATTTAAGAAGGCACAGTTAAAGAGCTGATTACAATGCAATTGGGAAAGAAACTTGGTTACTGCTGTTACCTACAACATTTTAAGATAATAACTAGAATTATAACTCAAAACATTTTTCTAGGACAAAGCAGATTTTTAGGAAAGCCATATAATTTCTAGAATATCTAGATAAATAATGTTTATTTACTAAGAAGATTTATTACTCACTTGACAATTCTTCCCATGTAATTTAACATGCCAAATTAACTAATTAGTTTAACATCTCTCTTTGGAATGCCTTAGGGGCCCTTTGAAGCATCCCGAAGTTAGCTAGAGGTCAAAGGAAATTCTTTAGAATTTGATTTGGGGAAATTCATCAAAACACATCAAAATGGTTTGAAACACTTGTCACATAGTATCATAGGTCACTGTGAAACAATGCTTATTCACTTAACCAGAGTGACAATAAAAGATTTCAGGGCTTCCCTGGTGGCGCAGTGGCTGAGAGTCCTCCTGCCGATGCAGGGGACACGGGTTCGTGACTCAGTCCGGGAGGATCCCACATGCCGCGGAGTGGCTGGGCCCGTAAGCCATGGCCGCTGAGCCTGTGTGTCTGGAGCCTGTGCTCCACAGTGGGAGAGGCCACAACAGTGAGAGGCCCGTGTACCGCAAAAAAAAAAAAAAAAAGCAGATCAATATTTTAAGAAAACTTTGTCCTCTTAATAGAGAGAGAAACCAAATTCAGGTTTGTACCACTTTACCTTTAACATTAAAACTCAATTAAATTTATTCTAATCTTAGTCTGTTCTGACCACACATAGAATACCATTCTAAAGACCTTTTTTCCTCTCACAAACCTTCTACAACTTTCTATATGCATATTAATTTGTCCCTTATGTTCTTTCCTATTTAGAAATAACAGGCTTTAAGACAAATTACTTTCTTTTCCCTTAACAAAATGCTTTTTCATTTCTCATACTTTCTTTTACTGAAAACACACATCCTACACTCCTTGTATACTGAAATGTCTCCCTTATTGTTTCTAGTAGCTTTAATTACGTATTTAAATTAGAATCTTCAACTCTTAAAAACCTTAATTTCTAGTGAAAACTAAGAAGTAATTTTACATTAGCATTCTGTATATTAGCAAACATAAATATCAATAATTTCTAAAAATATGTGTTTTCTTACAGAAAATTTCTGTGTGGCACCAAACATATTTATTAATAGTCCTAAATATCTTTAGTCTCTCTGTAAAAGAAAGCTAGTGTTCAGTGATTAATATTTCAGTATCTTATTTTATTCGGGAATGACCTAGATATTTGATAAACTTCAATCATTTAACTTAATTTAGCAAAACTCTAAAGTTTCAAGTCGCCAAATATCTAGAGAATAATTTTAAGTAGACATTCCTAAAACATAATTATTCCTAAGGACCTTACCTAAAAACTTTTTTCTCATTTACACTTAAATACTTATAAAAATTTTCATCATACCAGTTTATTTTATATTTGCAACAGATATAATAAGATTTTATTTGACTTCTAGTAAACCTAGATACAATAAAATTATTATATTTACTACTGATGACTCTAAAGGCATAGCTGTGTTATTTAAACCAACAAACTTAAACTGACTTCAATGCCAAATATTAATTTAATACTAAATATTTCTCAGTTCACTTGAAACTGAAATTCATTTGGGTTAGTTTCTTTTATATTTCTGAGAGTTTATATAATTGCTTAATTTTCTTTAAGCCAATTAAATAGTGCTCATTTACAAATTAGTTTTGGTAATACCTGCTGGAGGTAAAGACATATATTTACAATGCACACATAGACATACAGACAGACACAATCAGAAATCTCATAGCTTCATTTTTTTAAACTTAGTCATGAATCAGGTATTATAATATAAAACTCACTAGTTTATAGTAACAGTTGGAATAAGCCAAGTTTAAAAAGACCTCTTTTCTCTCTTTTTTTTCCCCTCAATCTCAGGAATTAGAAATGGTCTAGATAAGTGTTCCTGAGTCCTCTGTTAGAACATTTACATCTCAAGGCACAGGGAAAGAAATGCAAGTTTCCTCTAGAAGAACTTGTTCCAGAATTCCAAAAAGATGTTTTATAATGCCAGCTTTCTCTAACTGAACTGCATATGCAATAAAAGAGCCCCGTATTGGCCATTTTCAGTGTAAGATTTTCTTTTAATTCTCAATTAAGTAAGTATTTGTAAGTATAAATTTTGCAAATACATAAAGCTGACTGGGCTGTTAGGTGGAGGCTGGCTTTCTGATACCCCCTCATTTAGGAAAGATGTTAGGCCAGCCTCTCACCTATCACCCAGTCTAGACTGTTCAGCGTCTCTCAACTGAGCAAAGGTGCACTTTTTCCCAGCGTCTTTCAGCTGGACTCCCCCAGTATCTTTCAACTGGAGGGGCACTCTGTAGTATCTTTCAACTGGGGGGCCAGATACTGTTATACATGGCCAAATAAAACTCAGGTTCATCAACCGATAATCGGAAGATCGGGGAACCAGGAAAGACTCACCCAAATTCTTTTGGACTCTCCGAGGAGGTGAATGGGCACAAGAGGCCTCTGCTGATACCAAGGCTCAGATCCTCACAGAGTTCAGGCAAAGGAGGGACGTCTGCTCTGTTTCGCTTTGTGGTTGCCAAAACTGTTGACTGGAAAAAAAACGTACAACGTGAGAGCTGTGAGTTCAGTTTTATTTGGGGTTTACTGAGGACTATAGCCTGGGGGACAGCCTCTCAGATAGCTCTGAGGAACTGCTTTGAAGAGGTGGCATGGGAGATCAGTATATATATGGCTTTGGCAAAGGGGGTATGCCTTCCTCCAAGGCACACATCTTGGTAGAGGGTTGCTACCAGGCACAAGAAGCTTGCTATTAAGTCACAAGGAACAGATGTCTTTAGTGCTTTTCTAGGTATGAGAAGATGCAAGAAATTGGGTTCATAAAATTTTCTCCAGAAAGTATCTAACTATCTGAAGGCTTGTTCTGCCCGTTTTTCCAGAGCACAGAGTGCTTCATTCCTGAGCTCCACCCTGAACTCCTTTCAGGGTGTGTTAAAGGTCAGCAGACTGCAGTGGCTAATGATTTCATTCTTGTAGAACCAGATGGCAAGTGATACTCTTTAGTTGGTAAAAAACTGAAATTCATGTCCTAAAAATCACAGCCTTGTACTTAAGGAGCAGCCCATCATTACGAAGAGATGTTAAAGAAACTTAGATTACTATTGAAGAAAGGATAGCTGAGGGTTGTTAATAACTATTGGGTTGGCCAAAAAGTTCATTCGGGTTTTTCCGTAACATCTTACAGAAAAAACTGAATGAACTTTTTGGCCAACCCAATATCTTCAAGAATATAAGAAATTCTGTAAAAAGATTGCTGAAATGTTTTCCATCTACATAGAGAAATAATCAAATTAAGTGGTTTCAAATGACAATAAGAAAGATGTAAATTATACCTTAAAAAACCTTCTCCACTGCAGAAGTCCCTTGAAATAGAACAGTTATCTTTCACCAGTTAAGTATAGAATTACTTAGAGCCAGGGGTTAAACAGCACCTGCCAGGGTTTTTCTCCTGGCTAGAAATAGACACAAGGGTCCCCAAATTTTTAAAAGCTGATCAATGCCACAATACCAAGATATACACATTATAATCTTATTTTTCTCCTTTTATCATTGTACTTTTATGTGGAACCAGGAAAAAAAATGATAAAGTGAACACAGGAATTATGAGTAGGTTAGACAGGTTGAAGAAGATGAAAATAAATGGGGAAAATAAGTAGAACTCACAGAAAGAGATCTATGAGTAATGGAAACCAAAGACTACTTCTATACGTGCCCAGGTCTGAACAAATTAACCCACAATAAAATCATCCCACAAAAAAATCTCTTGAAATGGAAAGCATTTCATACACATAGTTTTTTCCTTCCTTTTTTTAATGATAAACGTCTAAAGTTTTCATTTATCCAGAGGAGTTTTTGATTCCGAAATGTTTCAGGATCTTACACAAAACTTTGCCGTGGACTAATTATGTTTTATGACAGTCATGACTTTTGCCTTAAGAGTTAGGAGTTAGCTAGGTTTCAGGACTTCTTCCTTGAAGCGGGACTGAGAAAATGTATCAACAAGGTATCAGGACTCTCACAGGGACTATTTAAAGCTAAAGGAATGCCCTTTTGGCTCCCACTTCCCTGAGGCTATGGTTTCAGAGATAAATCTTAGAGCTCATCAAAGAGAAAAACTACAGTGCTTCTAGGAGGCCATGGCCCCATCTCCTTCCCAGCCAGCACACTCAGCTCTGCCTTCACTGAGTAAAGACAAGGAACTCTATTTTCATTTTCTGCCTGCCCCACTCTCAACTTCTGTCTCAACTAAGTACATCTCCAACACTACAGTATCTGCTAAGAAATATGTAAGAAATGTATTTACTTTGAAAAAGGAGAGAAAAATTAATATAAATTCAGTCATCAAATATTGTACCTACTCTGTGGCTACCAGTGATAATTACTTATATACAGATGTCATGGGCACTTCATTTAATGTATATTTTACTAGCAGTAAAGGGAAAATACAGAGTTCACTGCTGAACTCTAGCATTCCACTTGAGCCATCTAATATCAAGATAAATAACTCACATTACATTTTAAAGTAAGTTCTATCTGATAGTAGATATTAAATATTTCAGGCTTTGTGAGCCATAGGATCCCTGCTGCAGCTATTCAGCTCTGTCAATATAGCACAAAAGTGGCCATAGACAGTACATAAATGGATGGGTGTGGTCGCTTTCAGCAAAACTTTATTTACGAAGCAGGCAATGGCTAGGTTTGGCCACCAGGCGTGTAGTTGGCTGCCCCTTAATTGAAACAGTTCATTTTGATCATTTAAAATTTTTTTTTCTCTCAGATATTCTCTCCTTTCCTCTGCTTTTCTCAAAACCTCAGATAAAACCTTCTTGCAAGAGAAAATGGGGAAGCATCTTTCTGTCTGACACCTTCCAACCTCAGGACCACGCTTCTTGTCTACCTGTTTCTGGCTTGCCCTGATGGTTTAAGTTTCAGGCTGGGATAATTGTGACCTGAGACTTTCCAGTGTTGACCAAAAAGTTAATCAATAATCATCTAAGAAAGAAATGGAAAATTTTATTTGGGCCAACCTGAAGATTATAAGCTGGGAGGCAGTCTTTCAGAAAGCTCTGAGAACTGTTCTGCAGAGGTAAGGGCGGGGGAGGGCAGTGTATATGTGATTTTGACAAAGGGATACGTGCCATCAAGCACACATCCTGGTAGAAGATCACTGCTATTCTTGAGGAACAAATATCTTAGTTAATGATTTTAGTGCTTTTCTAAGCATGGGAAGACATAAGAAGCTGGGTTCTTAAAATTTTCTCCTGAAAACATCTAACTATCTGAGGGCCAGTTCTGCCAGTTTTCCTAGAGCATTGCCCCCTCCTGATCTTTGCCTTGAATTCCTTTCAGCGTATACTGTAGTCAGTGACTGCAGTGGCTAATGACTTGATTCTTATAGAATTGGATTGTGAGCAACATTCTTTACTTTATAATTCTTCTCCTTTTCGGTGTTGATTTCAATGAAGGTTTGGGAGGTGTTTTGTGACAAATTTGTCCGACAGTCCTAGGAATGCTCACTCCCAGGTCAGGCGAGAATTCTGTTGTTAGGCCACTCAATGTGCTGTTACTGGACTAGGCCCTGTTAACAGCAGCCAGAAAGTCTCTGGTCCACCTGTCTTACTAGCCTGTTATGGTCCTAGAAATGGTTCCCTCTTGTTGCTTCTTCCAGTACCTAGAGTTACAGTGTTTCAATCATTAATATTATAGGATTATATATTTTGTCAATCATATCAAGTAGCCTAACCATCATTAATTTTATCAGAGGATCAGTCACACATCTGGTAACGCAAGAAACAATAATGTTGTAAAATAGATATACTACAATATAGCTAGTAACATTAATAAGGTCATAAATTAGTATTTAAGCTAAGAACTTCCATTAGGTGCATCCCAGTATCTCCCCAGATCGTCTGACCAGTCTGTTCTGCACCAATTGCTGTCTTTAAGGGGAATGATATATTGGCATTGTACAGAAAGTTCACCAAAGATGTCTGCACGTAAGGTGGTCATTATGACCCCTTACAGGGTCATTTTACGTAAAGTTCACCAAAGTTGTCTGCTAAGGAATTACATGTCTGGCACCAGAAAAAGAAAAATTGATCTTTATGGTTGAGCAGGTATTTCTGCCGTTGGGCTGGTCTGGTTAATGCATAGTGCAGATGCACATAGCACACTGGAGGGGAGGGAGGATGCCCAAACAGGCAGAGAAAAATGTTTACATTTTTCTTGTCTTAAAATATGAATTTTTGTCTCATCACCCGTAATGACACACAGTGGAGCAGCCTGGTTGCCATGGGTTCCCTTCAGCTTCTTGAGTGCCAAGACCTTTCCGGGATCTGGCTGTGGCTGCCACCCAGTCTCAGGCCAGGCAGTCAGCCCTGCCGTCCTGCAGGGCCACCTCACCACATCATGGCACCCCCCACACACAAACTTCCCAGCCATATCTCATCCACCCATACCAAGGGATGCTTGCGAAAGCTGTCCCTCAAGATCTCAGGTGTCTGACCACACTGGCCAAGTTGACTTTGACACTTCCTGTGGTTTTCAAGAGGCCTCCCCACTCCTCTCTTTTTAATATCAACCTTAATGATCTGACATCCCCGACTTAGGCCAAAGCCCAGAGAGCTTCCTTCAATCTTAGACCTTGATATGTTAAAAAGAGAATAAATGCATTTGAAAAATCTCCTCTCAAAATAGTAACTGAGCTTGCATCTGGTACTACATGTCAGAAGCTGAAAAGTACATTCTCCTTTCTCTTTTTATTTCTTCTCAAATAAATCCTAACTTACCTACCCCACTTCAGCCCCAAGATAGGTTAGATAGACAGGTCAGCTAGGATTAAGGTCATGCACTGAGAAAGTTCAAAACGAAAAATGCGTACATAGCTTTCAAACTATTACTCTGTTTTATGTTACCTTCTATTTCTTCATAACCACCCTTTTAGGTAGGTGGTGCCACGTTGGAGAGACGCAGAGTGACTATGAAGGCTCAGAGGAGGAAAGTCTCATTAAGATAAAATCTTTTAAAGTATATATTATTCAACAGGATTTGTATCTTAGTTTACCACTTCTTTTTTTTTGGCTTATGAGTTCTTTAAGGCAGTTTACTTATATTCATTGTACCACCCATTTATGACACTGTGTCACTTAAATGAGCATTTGCTATATGCAAAGCTTGGGGTCAGTTAGTTTGCTGGCTGTAAGAAAAAATGGAATTTCAGTACAGAAAAACAATAAGTAAGAAAATGAAAAGGGTGAAAAATCACTTCTAAAGAGAACACCTGAAAAATATGTTTTTAGAAATTGAAGGTCAAAGAGGGGCAAAGCACATCAGAGAAAATGAGTTTCTTAATCACATGGAGCCAGATCTGCCTATTGAGCATTCAGCTTATGTCAAAATAATTGTCCAGTAATTACTCTAAAAGATGGAACAAAATCAAATTAAAATGGAGCAAATTGCCTTTTGCATTGTGGCCAGTGACACATTCATGCTGCAAAATACCACTTTCTTTTTTGTGAGAGGTGATCGATTGCTTAGTGGTTAAGTGACTAGGTTATCCCGTGAAAAATCTGCAACCCTGTCTTTCAGAGAAGTGCAAAGTGTCTTATTGCTACTGCTATATGTGGCAATTTCATATTCAGAAATGAAAAAGCATACATCTTAAGCCCTACACGTGTATATGTGGCAAATATTACAGTTCATAATTACTGAATGCTTGCTAAGCACCAGGGGCGGATCCAGGTAATTTACATGTATCAATTCATTTAACATGCACAAATCTGGCAAGTAGGTATTCTTCTTATTTTGTAGATGAATAACTGACACATGGAAAGGTTGAGGATATTGCTGGAAAGCTTCACAGAGAGCCAGAGGTAGATTCAGGATTGGAAACCGGCACACTGTGTGCAGAGCAGGTGTTCTCAGTCACAAAACAACATGCCATATGCCCCACACAGTCCACAGCCAGTGGATGGTCTTCCTTTCCACTTTTGTTTAAAGATATAATCTAGCACTTATTTCACATAGCATAAAAGTAAGAAACAAGTTTGAGTCATGGATGAACATAAAGTGAGTGGATCATTTGTTACCTTTGTATCTACTACATTTGGACTATTACTTTTAACGTTAGAGAGAGACAAATAGATAACATTGGTACCTACTGGCCCTCAAGCACCAAAGGGAAAACATTCAGGATTTGTTTCTGTCCTTTCCGGCTCAGAAAAAAAGATATTGTCAGTGTACCTAGAGATAATCGGTCACATCAACCTAACATGCACACACAGGTAACTGAATGGTGAGTTTGTTCATTCAAAAGGAGGGATATAACTTTTTGTTGATTTCATCCATGTAAGAAATATTGACTGAGCAATACAATAAAGTGCTGTGACACACATTCATGATAAAAGGAGTGTCAAAATATAAAAGACTTAGATGAGGAGGTGCATTAGTTTGCTAGAGCTGCCATAACAAAATACCACAGACTGGGAAGCTTAAGTAACAGATATTTATTTTCTCACAATTCTGGAGGCTAGCAGTTCAAGATTAAGGTGCCTGGTGAGAGCTCTCCCCTTGGTCTGCAGATGGCCACCTTCTAGCTGTGTGCTCACATGACCTCCTGTTGGTGAGTTTGCAAGAGCAGGGAGAAAAGCAAAAGCTCTCTGGTGTCTCTTCTTATAACACTAATCCTTTTGTTCCAGGGTCCCACCCTTGCAACCTCATTTAATTGTAATTTCTTCCTTAAAGGACCCATCTCCAAATACAGCCACATTGGGAATTAAGGCTTAAACATATCAATTTTGGGAGGACATAAACATTCAGTCCATAACAGAAAGTAATGCTGTCTCTGATTTCTTTAAGGATAAATAAACAGAATTAGACACAAGGGAAATGACATAAGAACAAAATCAGAGGCGGTCATTGTTGTTGTTGCTCTGCTGTTACTATTTTTAGAAAGTACTACATGCAGTGAGATGTTAATATATTTATAAATCTTGTTGCCATGGACAATTCTGGGATAATGCAAATGATCAAAATTAACTCAAGTAATAGAAAAAAATTAAATATATAAATAAAAGAAATTGGAAATGTTATCAGATAACTAAAAAAGAGAGGGATCAGGACCAATTGGTTTCAAATTCTCAAGTAAAAATAATCCTCATGCTACAAAAGCTTCTTGGTAATACTACCTAATGCCCAAAATAAATATTAATAACAACAGTTGGCATTTATTTTGTACTTAGAATATGTTAGGAACAGTGCAATCTCATCTAATCCTCTATATAGATAGTCTAGTCTTAATATCAAAACTTAATTAAGAGGGCCCCATAGCTATCTATTTTATGTTTGGTAGTGTATATATGTCCATGCCACTCTCTCACTTTGTCACATCTTACCCTTCCCCCTCCCCATATCCTCAAGTCCATTCTCTAGTAGGTCTGTGTCTTTATTCCTGTCTTACCCCTAGGTTCTTCATGACCTTTTTTTTTTTTTTCTTAGATTCCATATATATGTGTTAGAATACGGTATTTGTTTTTCTCTTTCTGACATACTTCTCTCTGTATAACAGACTCCAGGTCCATCCACCTCACTACAAATAACTCAATTTCATTTCCTTTTATGGCTGAGTAATATTCCATTGTATATATGTGCCACATCTTCTTTATCCATTCATCTGTTGATGGACACTTAGGTTGCTTCCATGTCCTGGCTATTGTAAATAGAGCTGCAATGAACATTTTGGTACATGACTCTTTTTGAATTATGGTTTTCTCAGGCTATATGCCCAGTAGTGGGATTGCTGGATCGTGCACTATCAAACATAAAATAGATAGCTAGTGGGAAGCAGCTGCATAGCACAGGGAGATCAGCTCAGTGCTTTGTGACCACCTAGAGGGGTGGGATAGGGAGGGTGGGAGGGAGAGAGACGCAAGAGGGAAGAGATATGGGAACATATGTATATGTATAACTGATTCACTTTGTTATAAAGCAGAAACTAACACACCTTTGTAAAGCAATTATACTCCAGTAAAGATGTTAAAAAAAAAAATAGAGGGCCCCATAACAAAAAATACATACTCACTTCTGGATATGTATGCAAAAATACCTAAATAAATATCAGCACTAATTTGTACAGAAAAATAGTTTTATGCCAATAATTTAGGGAATATTTAAATAAGGAAATATATTAATATCATAACAAATCAAAGACCTAATACAAAATCATAGGATACTATTAGTAGAAGAAAAAGTACTTAATTAAAACAAGCAAATGAAAAAATAGAATCAGTAATTGATTTAAAGGTATAGAAACTTCCTTAACACGAGAACAGTATCTCTATCTTATAAAATGGTGAGAAGTGACACAGTCCTTACGAATAGAAAGTGCCAAAGAAGCCAACTATCAATCTTATTATTTAATTTCTTTTCAAAAATTCTAAGCCATGAACAATGTATTTTACCTACTGAAATTGTAAAGAAAATATTATTATTTACAAGGGCCATGCAAATGTATCTCAATAACTCAATAAAATCAACAAAAAATTCTTAAAATTGATAGGAGTTCTGTAAAGTGTTACAATAAAATATAAAAATGTAAAATCATTAGTGTTTCTCTATTTCAGAAATAATCAGGAGGTACGAGGGAAGAAAAATACGTTAACAGTGACAAGGCCAGCAAAAACATGAAATGCCTCAGAAAAATAAATATTCTATACATAAGACACCATCAATCTTTACCCAGGATATGAACAATTTTAAAAGAATGGCATAGCGTGTTTTCATTGAGAAGAACAAATACTTTTGGTATGTTATGTTTTCAAATAATTTAAACAGACATAATGAAATATTTCTCCAAAATACTAACAAGAGGGCTTCCCTGGTGGTGCAGTGGTTGAGAATCTCCCTGCCAATGCAGGGGACACGGGTTCGAGCCCTGGTCTGCGAAGATCCCACATGCCGTGGAGCAACTAGGCCCGTGAGCCACAGCTACTGAGCCTGCACGTCTGGAGCCTGTCCTCCGCAACAAGAGAGGCCGCGATAGTGAGAGGCCCACGCAACGCGATGAAGAGTGGACCCCGCTCGCCGCAACTAGAGAAAGTCCTCGCACAGAAACGAAGACCCAACACAGCCAAAAATAAATAAATAATAATTAAAAATGAATATCTGCTTATAAAAAAAAAGAGATTTTTTTTCAAGGATGGGCTTGATGAAAATTATTCTGTTGTTATTTGGAAAAATAAGCAGGTTATATACAATTAAAGAAAATAATTATGAGGAGGAAAACTATATAAACAATTTAAAGCATGTTATAATCAACAGATAGATCAGTAGAATAGAATAGATAACCTTGAAATAAATTCAGACATATACCTGAAAGTGTTTTGGTAAATAAGACATCATATAAGGAAAACATCTCCATTTTATACTCAAGAGAATTGTATAGCTTATACAATTGTATAGCTTATGTAACATTCTCCAGCGAGCCATACCTCATAAATCCATACAAGTATAAGTTTGTTTACAGTAAGCAATTCTAAACCAAGAACATCTTCCTTAAAGTATTTCATAGATAAGAATTCTCCCTTCCAGCAAATATTAGTCTGTTGACCTGGAGGTCAAGTTATCATGTTTTCAAGGACATTAGACCAGGTCGCCTGCATTCTTCCTCCCACCCCCCAGGATCATCTCCCTGGTAATAGGCGGGATCTCAGGCCAGCTGCTTTAACACCTTCTTCCCCAACACAACTTCTATAATAAAACTTTTTTGAAAGAGAGAGAATGAAAGGGAAAAAGGAAAAAAAGGACACTCAAGTCACAGTTTTTACTATGAATCGAAGGAAAGCAAGACCAGTATCAGTGATAACAGTTAATGGTTCATTACAACAATCCAGGAAATAAGTGATGCAGACCTAAACAATGGAGTGGCAAAAAGATGGAGAAAGAGAGTGAGATTTAACAAATGTTATGGCATTTCAGTTGACTAATTGTGGTAATCTATGGAAGTCAGGTTAGGGAGTGGAGGCAGTAAATCATGCTTTCCAACTGGAGACTTAGGCAGGTGTATGGATGATGTGACTATATCTGCAAGGACAGAACAGATGAGCGGTTTTAGGAAGGGTGAAGGTTCTTTAATAGAAGATAAGAGAACAGTGTTCGTCAAATATGGTGTTTTCTTCTGAGTATTCAACTGCTTGGTAAAATAAATATTCAAAAGATTATTTATTAAGAATGGTATCAGAATAAGACACTTAGGTGACCCTTGACGATGTTTCATTCAGGTTACAGATAAAGAAGCCAAAGGGGCCAATTGAATTCCCACCAAGATATGATAGAAATCCTCCCCTCCAAGGACTGTAGCACTTGTATCTCCAAGATTAAAAGTTTCTTACTCTTGGAATTTTTACTCCTAATTTCTCCATTTCCATCTTTCTTCTAATAATATTATCTTCTGTTAAGTATGTTAATCAATCAGTTCATTTTCAGATTACTCAGCTGCAAGTTGATTAAACTTGCAAGTTCTTTTTTTTTCCCTACAATCTTCTGAACAACACTTCTATCATATTGTCTCAGGTTCTTGACTTCTTGTGGCTCATCCTTTCTATTTTAGTTCTTACTGGCCAATTCTTTTATTATAGATTTAAGTTGAAGTTTCAGAAGCTCCTCATTAACTACAGTAATCTGTTTTTATTTAACCCCAGTAAAGCTGGTGCTAATTAGCTTCACATGAGTTCAAAAGATGATCAGCCTTCAGAATTTAGTCTGATGCAGAAACTGTTGTCATGGCAATGCCCCATCCAATGTTTCTCTCTGTAGGTAGATACTCTTTCATTCAGGCAGCCTCCTTCTTAGTATCTGCTAACATGCTTTGATATGCATGATGGTGTTTTGTTTTTTTGTTTTCATTTTTGCTTTTGTAGCTGGAAGAGCAAGAATTTAATGTTGGGGATAAGGGTAGAGGAAAGAGCCAGAGAAGGTAAAGTAGTTTATCTCCTGTGGATTCACTCACTTGCCCTATAAACGAGAATAAAGTCTGTACTGTTAGCAGATAGAGGACCAGAAATTGAAGGAAAAGTTCTGGAAGAGATGTTGTGAGTGTCCCAGCATATTCAGAGATGCTGGAATCAGTGACCAAGTTTGATCAGAGAGCTGGTTTTTCAACTGTGACGTGGACCCAGAAACTCTGGCACCCTGAAGTTTAGAGGTCAGCGAAAAGATGCATTTGTGTTTCTAGGTCCACACATTGAATGGTTAGGAGAAGGACAGCTGCATTAAGTGGATTCTCAGACTAGTGGAACCACATGATGAAGAAGGACAAACAGTGGATGGGGACTGCTGCTGCCACACTGGTTGGGGTCCAAATGAAACTTGCGTGGTCTTTCACAACAATTGAGGGACACCTAAAAGAAGAGACATTCCTGGTAGTAAGACTGATGGAAATCCAACTATCAAACTGGTGATTCAAAGCATATGGCCTTATATATTCAATAGTAGTCTGGTGAGATCCAGGGAATTAAGAATGCAAAAATTTATAGAGAAGGAATTCCATATTAAGTTTTAAGGAATGGTAAAAATAAATACTTGTAAATCCTTTGAAAACATTAACTGATGACATGTGGACAAACTCTGGGATATAACTGAAAATTTTATTTAAATGATGCCTTTTCTCCGCCTTTATTGTTTTTAGGCAATTTAGCTCTTTGAGGTTAGTTGAGTTTCAAAATTGACTCAACAGGGCTTCCCTGGTGGCGCAGTGGTTGAGAGTCCACCTGCCGATGCAGGGGACACGGGTTCGTGCCCCGGTCCGGGAAGATCCCACATGCCGTGGAGCGGCTGGGCCTGTGAGCCATGGCCGCTGAGCCTGCGCGTCCGGAGCCTGTGCTCCGCAGCGGGAGAGGCCACAACAGTGAGAGGCTCGCGTACCGCAAAAAAAAAAAAAAAAGAAAGAGCAGGAAACTGTTCAGGGAGGGAGAAGAACTGGTGCAGTGACCCCATGCAAGACGGCCAAGCACAGCATTGCAGAGAATGCAAAAGAGTTTGTCAACGCACTGAGGCTGGAGACAGAGGCAAGGTCCCCATCATCCAAAACTGTTTAAGCCACATTAAGACTTTTTTACTTTATCTTAAAAGCAACTGGAATTCATACCCTTAAACAGAAGGGTAACATGTGATGTGTGGTTTCAAAAGTGTATGTCGGAATCACTTGGAGGACTTTTTTAAATGGATTGCTGGGCCTCACCCTAGAGTTTCTGCTTCCATATGTCAAGATTTGGGTGGGGGAATTTGCATTTCTAACAAGATCCCAGGAGATGCTGATGCTGAGGCAGTCTCGGGAACACACTTTGAGAATCACTGGTCTACTACAGTGTGAATGAACCGAAAGGATCAAAAGTGAGTGCCAGGTGGACCACTTAAAAAGCAATGTTAGTAGTCCATACAAGAGATGATACACATTTTAACCCAGGGAAATGGGGAGAAGTCAACTAATCTAAGAAATATTGAGGAGGCAAAACTGGCAGGTCTCGTGCTGGGTTGGGTGTGGATTTGAAGGAAAGGGAAATGTCAAGGCTCCTTCAATGGGTTAATTGCTCTGCTTTGTCATCGAAAAGAAAGAAACTCTCAGAGTCAGGAACATATAGTAATATTTTGGCCCAAAAATGAGAGGTTTCTTTTTTTAAAGGCATCCTTGACCTTCATTACCTGGCTGCTATGGTCCAACACCTGACAATAATCATAGAAAGCACTATGAAATTATGAAAGACTGCCTCAAGGGAATCCAGAAAGCATGTTCTGGAAAAATGACAGAAACTACCCCCTGTCCTGTCTGGGGTGTTCCTATGTTTAGGTGGCACGTGGGCCACGTTACACTTGGGCTCAGTGTCAGATCTGATTGTTCTAGCTACAGCCAGAGCTGGTAACTAGAGCTTCTAAAGTGAATTGAGACAGTGATTAAGAACTAGTGATTATGAGTAAAGAGAAGAGAGCAGATAAAAGATCAGACTAAAAAAGGTTAATCCCTGAATTGAAAAGAAAACTTCAGAGACTGAATGTAGAAACTATCCAAGATAAAGAAGTGTGCAGGGCAGGAGACGTGGCAGTTGGCAACTTGCAGACCAAAGGAAACAAATGTCTGAGACAAAAGTGAAAGCAGAAAAAAAAAAAAAAAGAGGTTTTTGAGCATCTAGAGGTAATAACCCTAAAGATGAAACCACTGTATTAATAAGTCAGGAAATTGTCAGTTACGCCAGAATGTATTCTGAGGAATATTCAGGAAAAGCATTGCTGACCAAAGCTGGTATATTTTGGTGGCAGCTTCTGTGGTGTTTGGAGGAAGTAAAACAGAGGCTTTTGCCTGGAAATACCAGAGATTGCATCCAAAGGTCTTTGAGAAATGTTCACAAACACAAATTTGATAGCATTCTAGAGATCAACCAGTGTTTTCTTGCCAAAAAGTAAATGGCATTTCTCCCAAAGGCACGAGGCATTTGGCTCAGGAGCTAATGGGGAGAATTGTGGGAACTCAGAGCAGGAACGCCCACAAGAAAGGTTTAGTGGAATGTGAGGTGTCAAGGGAGTCTTTGAAAGTAAAGCCATGAATATATTAAGTCTTACAGTGCTTTGAGACAGAATATAATTCGGTGTACAGTGTAGAAAGTAGAAGGCTTATATTTTTATTCTTGTAAAGGATTTTAGCATAAAAGTTGTAGGAAAGAGTAGAAGCAAAACAAAACAATACCAACCCCCCCCCAATTTTTTTAAAGGGGCAATTTAAATTACGAACATCAATGGAGTATCCAGAAGACTTTTGCAGAATTCCAGATACTAATGTCATGACGCTAAACACCATAATGACTATATGGGGAAAAATCGTTCTCTGAGCCAGCCTAAACAGATTACTAACTGTTAAGTTAGACACCACCAAATAGCTAAACTCTAGGTGCAGTCTATGGCTTAATGTAAAGTGAAGAGATTTGTTTGCTGTTTTTAGAATTTATATATAGGTTTTTTAAATCCAGATAATTTTTTGAAAGATTTAAGTTATATACTTAACCTACTGCAGGAAGAAAAAAAAAAAAAAAGGAGAGATAATCAATTGGGTTTTTGTTTTTTCATTTTGGGGTTTTTTTTTGGCTTGATTAGGGTTTTGTTGTTTGTTGTTGTTTGTTTGGATTTGTTTGTTTCAAGCAATAAAACCAATTATAACTAATGTAAACAAAAAGGAAATTATTGCAAGTTTATGGAGTAGCTCTTAGAACTGAAGGAATATCTGAAGAACCAAGCACAGGAAGGCAGCATCATGGGGAGCTCCTTGGACCCAGATAGCAGAGTTTATATAATTGTCTTCTCAGGGGACCCCACTGTGGTTAATCAGCTCCAATATATTTTCCCTCCTGGCCCTTACACTCAAGATTTAAACACCCAGAGAGAGAGAGAGAGAGAGTTTGAATGATCTGGCTCCCCTGCTCAACACTGGTTAAGAAAAAGGGAGATATTGTTCTCTGCAGTCCCAAAGATTGCACACAGGAGAGGAGAGGTATCTCGACAGGAAATTCGGGCACTATTTTCAGAAGACGGCAGAGCAACTGCCAGGCAGTAAACACTAGCAAATATCTGCTACAGAATCCTCTAAGTATAACGTGCTTGTAGAGCAACGTTTTGTGAAAAGACTCATGCCGTGACTTATTGAAAGACCTGCTTATATTCATTATACTTTTTTTCTTACGTATTTTATCCAGACATTATTAATGAGTTATGTTTTGTACTTAGAGGAGACTGTAGGCGTGTGTGTGGTTAGAAATGGTAATAATTTGCATAAAATCAGAATCTATTAGTCCAAAAGACTTTCAGCTATGATGAGAGCTCTGATTCTTGACTGTTTAACAAGAAATAGTAACATAATAGCAAACACCTAGTGCTTTCTATTGTCCAGGCACTGTAGGAAGCACTTTACAAATTTTATTTTGTTTAACAGGAAAGAAGTCACAATGTGACTATATATGGCAACCCTTCTGCTTTTTTAAACCATTTCTAATTTTAATCCACCTATTAATTTGTCAGTGATTCATTTCAGGTCTTTGGGGTTGATTTGAGTTGATCTCAAGATCCCCAAGTAGATCCAAAGTTCTGTTCAAAGGGTTTCTGATGTTTATGCTTTTTTAACTGAGGATTAAAAAGTCTTGCTTTATCAGGAGTGGTTTGATTATGAACCCGGACAACACATAGAGAGTAAGTGTACCACACCATGATTGTCAGTTAGAGTTTTCATCTTTTCCAGATATATGCCTGTTTCTTTCCATTTAAAGTAAGGATTCAAAACACACACACACACACACACACACACACACACACACACACACATCTAGAATTACCACATCTTGAAGAAGCCTTCTGTTCTTCTTGGTTTCACATTTCTCTACATAATACCTTGAAGTATACTTATGGTTTGAGAATCACACCTGAACCGTTTCTATTCCAGGCTCCTCCATTCTTTAACACTTAGAGCATTCTTAAAGTACGACTGAAGGTCTCTTAATGGAAAACACAATTATACACATTCAAATTCTTACAAATCTTTTACTAAGACTCTTATTTTTAATGCTAAAGTCTTTAAATTATATTCCTTCATATTACTTGAAACTATTAAAAAATGATGTCAAAAACTTGAATTATCCTGTTTATGATTTGCTTTATGCTATACATTTATTGCTGTCTCTCTTGAGAGCTATAGTGACACAGCTGTGGGTCCTTCAAAAATAGGTTGTATAATAATTCAAGATACGTTGGGTAGCCAACTGAATTTTAGTAATGAGGAGTAGGTGAAAAAGTTCCTGTCAAGGGGATGTCAATTTGGGTCCAAGAGACAAACTTTTCTGACAGTTTCTGTACAAAGCAGGGGTTACTGAGTAACTGCCCCTGTTGTTTAGTAATTGACCCCGACAGCAGTGGAAAGTTGAAGGGGGAAGCTGTGCAGAGAGTTAACAAGAAGAACCTCAAGAAACTCAAAATGTCCAGGAAGCAGGAGAACTGAGAGGCACACAGTGGAAAGAATGTTGTTTCTGCCTAGCAGCCAATTCTTCCCGTTTGGCCAAAAAAGTGTTGTGGGATTAAAACGTACAATATGACAACTTTGAGTTGCTACAAAGAGAATCAAAACTAGGAGATTTTGCTCATCTACTGGTAGGAATACCTGTAAGTCAATTTAAAGGTAGTTATTCTGTAGAAGGATATGTGTTAAAATACACCAAGAAAGCAACTAAGTATAATTTCATTCATTCACACTTGGTTCACTTTTGTTTATCTAGTTACCAAGCATTTTACCTTGGGCATAGTTGGTACTCAGCAATCCACCCATTCATTCATGCAACATACACAGCATCTATTAAGCATCTACTGTAACCTGGTGATGAGGACACAGCAGTGAGAAACAAAGCCCCTCATGGAGTTTACATACTGTTATCATTAAGATGATTGTATCCTCTGGCTGCAACCAGGGGAATCAATGATTATAAAAATGTAGTCCTCGGGCTTCCCTGGTGGCGCAGTGGTTGAGAGTCCGCCTGCCGATGCAGGGGACACGGGTTCGTGCCCCGGTCCGGGAAGATCCCACATGCCGCGGGGCAGCTGGGCCTGTGAGCCATGGCCGCTGAACCTGCGCGTCCGGAGCCTGTGCTCCGCAACGGGAGAGGCCACAACAGTGAGAGGCTCGCGTAACGCAAAGAAAAAAATGTAGTCCTCAAGTGCCCAGACTCTGGAGCCAGAGCCTGAGTTTAAAAGTGTATTCTGCCACTTACTATATCACCTTGGGCAAGTTTCTTAACCATTTTGGGCTTTAGTTTCTTCATGATTAAGATGGGAATATAATGAGTTAATATGTATGCTTACGCAGACACACACACCACACATATGTATATACATTAACACACACACATATGTATATATATATGTTCATGTAAGTCCTCAGATTAATGCTTGGCGCTAATGAGCACCAGATAAGTGTCAGATACTGTTCTTGTTATGGGAAATGGATCTGAATTTAACTCCTGGGTAAATAGTCCTCACTCATATAAAGGGCAGAGACTAGAGAAATCAAGACAATAAAACCTGAGGTGCCAAATGCACCTCAATGGATTATTGATGTTTGTATTATTTGTTCAAAAAAGATTGTAGAAGGCAAGAAAGAGCATAACTCAATGGATAAACTAGTTAGGGTAAGCTAGTTACTTATATCTCTGGCCCTCAACTTCTTCATTCTGCAGAGAAGAGGTGATAAAAGACCTCCTTGATAGGGGTTCTTGAGGATCAAAGGAAATGAAGTATGCAAAGTGCTTGGCACAAAGCCTAGCTGAGAGTGAGCATTTAGGAAACGGGCACTGTTAAAGTTACAACTTGATTTTATTGCACTGACATCCTATATTTAGTTTTTGCTAAGACTGGAAAGGCAAATGCAGTTGATTTTGTGATTAAGTGTATTTTAGGATGTATCACCTGTTTATCTCAAAATGTATTTATGATTAACTCTTCATCCCTACCTCTACCTACCCCTCTATCTTTCCTTTTCTGTTTCACAGGAAAAATAATGACCTCGGCATCCAAAGGAATTCTCCGCCCATTTTTAATCGTCTGCATTATCCTGGGCTGCTTCATGGCATGTCTGCTCATTTACATCAAGCCCACCAACAGCTGGATCTTCAATCCGATGGAGTCAGCCAGCACTGTGCTGAAAATGAAAAATTTCTTCTCCACCAAAACTGATTATTTTAACGAAACTACGATTCTGATTTGGGTGTGGCCATTTGGGCAGACCTTTGACCTTACATCTTGCCAAGCAATGTTCAACATCCAAGGATGCCATCTCACGACGGACCGGTCCCTGTACAACAAATCGCATGCGGTTCTGATCCATCACCGAGACATCAGTTGGGATCTGACTAATTTACCTCAGCAGGCGAGGCCACCCTTCCAGAAATGGATTTGGATGAATTTGGAATCACCAACTCACACACCCCAGAAGAGCGGCATCGAGCACCTGTTCAACCTGACTCTGACTTATCGCCGCGACTCAGATATCCAAGTGCCTTATGGCTTCTTGACGGTGAGCACAAACCCCTTCGTGTTTGAAGTGCCAAGCAAAGAGAAGTTAGTGTGCTGGGTTGTAAGTAACTGGAACCCTGAGCATGCCAGGGTCAAGTATTACAATGAGCTAAGCAAAAGCATTGAAATCCATACCTATGGGCAAGCATTTGGAGAGTATGTGAATGATAAAAATTTGATTCCTACCATATCTACTTGCAAATTTTATCTTTCCTTTGAAAACTCAATCCACAAAGATTACATCACAGAAAAGCTCTACAATGCTTTTCTGGCTGGCTCTGTGCCTGTTGTTTTGGGGCCATCTAGGGAAAACTATGAGAATTATATTCCAGCAGATTCATTCATTCATGTGGAAGATTATAACTCTCCCAGTGAGCTAGCAAAGTATCTGAAGGAAGTAGATAAAAACAATAAATTATACCTTAGTTACTTTAACTGGAGGAAAGATTTCACAGTAAATCTTCCACGATTTTGGGAATCACATGCATGCTTGGCTTGTGACCATGTGAAAAGACATCAAGAATATAAATCCGTTGGTAATTTAGAGAAATGGTTTTGGAATTAAAGTTTTCCATCATTTGCACACTTGGCAAATTATTCTGATGAGATATTATTGAGGTTTTGAAGATGAGAAGAGACATCATTCAGCTTTTGTGTCATAATTTATTTGTATCACTCTCTCTTGGGTGACATATATATTTTGATGGAGATTTTTGAGAGCGCAGCCTCAGCAATCACTCCACTTGTTTTAAATTATCTTATATATACCTAATTATGTGCACTGAAAAATAATTTATTCTTCTCTATCATTTGTAAACATTATTTTTTTCATATTTTTGTAGTTGTCTGTAATGTAACTTTGTGATTCGATTGTTGTTCCTACACTGATCAGTTGTTTAATCCATTTGGTAAATGAAGATGCACATCTTCAAATATGAAATATTTTCATTAAATATTATCATCTCTAGTTCCAAGTTGGCATAATGTAACAAAGGAAAAGCATTTGTAATTGAATTCTAACTTCTTTGACTTCGAAGTTGAACAGTGTATAACTGTCTTTATTTGATCTATTTTTTACCTGTTTACCACATTTGTGAATGCCACATTTGTGAATTATTCACTTAGTGAATAAGCCAGATAGTGGAGCAGAACTATTCTATTTGGGAAGCTATTAGGCTTTCCATTTATTTTCATTAAATTGACTTGCACATGCAGCCACTTGTTCTCATGATCTTAAGTTAAATTATTATGTATTTTTAAATATCCAATTTGTTGGGATTTTTAGTACCTGGGAAATAATCCTAGTAACACTTAAGAAAATCTAAGATAGTTTTCTTCCTGATCTTAACACTCCTTTTTATAATGAAACAAATAATCTTATCAAGTGACAAGGGAAAATGTTATGTATAGATACAAGTCATGTTTATAATTGGTACATTTATGCATCAATATAATTTTTAATAACATATCAATTTAAAATATTTTTTCCAAAGGTCCAATGTCTAAAACTATTTCGTTTCATCATATGAACATAATACGAGATGTTTGTCCTATCATTTAAAAGAACCTAAATAAAATTATTATCAAGGTGTTAAGTATAAGATGTTAAACATAATAAAATGGCGATCTGTAGGGAACACAGAGTGATATCTCAATGCATATTTGTTGAATTAATAAATGAATGACATTGAAAGTCATCAGAAAAGTTTTGTTTGTTCCAAAAAAGTGACAGTTCTAGCCTAGAGGTACTAACTGGAGATGATGTTTTATATTCCATTTTTGTAATTATTCATATGTGGCACATGTGACCATGGCCCTCAGGGTTTTACAGAACTAAAATAAACGTTCATTGTACTACATTTTTGGAGAATTCGCCCCTGAACTTGCAGTTGCTGTACAGTGTTTCCCCTCCATAATGTTAAGGGCTGGATATAAACAGAGAACAGTGGGTGAGAAAAGATGGGAAGATAAGGATTCTTCAAAGAAAGCATTTACCAAAAGAATCTTTAGTGACTTTATTCTAAACCCATCAAAAGTGTTAGAACGTTCTGATGACATCTATTTGTGTCTATTTGTGGCTTAGTCTAATAATCCTCTACATGTTAACATCAGTAGAACTCAACTCCACAATTTTCTACATCAAATGGAAGTTAGAGAGAGAGGCAAATTTAAATTCAGAAAGCAGGAGCTATGTCCAACAATCCAGACTGCCTTGTGAGGGAATGAGCTCTTGGGACCACTAGAAGGATTTGAGCAGAGGAAGATTCCTACATTGGATGAAGGATTGTTTGACCTTCAGGTTCACTCCTTTACCCATGATTGAACAGGCTCCCTGTGTCAGGCAATGCCCTAACCAGAGATAAAGATGAACAGACCTGTTTCTGAGCCACATACTTTGTTTACTCATTTGACCTAATGGAAGATTACCTCCATATTATCTCTTCTAACCACACTGCATCCAGAAATGATGTCTGTGTAGATGCCCTCCTAGATAAGGAGAGATCTCCACCGCATTTATTTCATGATGTTCAAATAGTCAAATTCATACATTTATGTTTACTTTATTGTCTTTTTGGCCAACAAAAAGTATAGGGATCTAAAGAGGATGCATTACTAACCAATTTAGAAATACCTGCTTTCTTCAGAAGCAGAAATGCATTCAGTAAAAAGCCTTTGCTGTGGTGCGTGCTCATGATTTCAAAGAACCGAGAAACCTGAGGGCATTGCCTTTATTGTCAACTATGAATTTGGTCTCTTTCTCAGTGTGAGACTATAATTATATGCTGATAATATGACTGAAGCTAAGGCAATAATACTGAGTGACTAACTAGCACATCTGTATATTAAAAACCCATTACCAAGTCCCAGAAGAATAAGTTTTCTCAATATGAAGTACCAAAAATGAATGAGTCACCTTCAATTCTGGGTCCATTGATCAGTGAGTTTTAGGGCTGGAAGAAATTATAGCAATGTTTACAAACCAATCTCTTCGTTCTACTTATGAAACAACTAGATTCAGAGATAATATTTATTTAAGACATATGTTCACACACACACACACATACACACACATGGGCACACACACTCGTACACCCCACACCTATATTGACATAGCCAAGATTAGAATTAAAGGGTACTATCTCTCTTGATCCTGTTTTCTTCTTCACTGTATTCTCACCTTATCATTGAAGTACATCTCAATTCTAAAAATGTGAATGCCTTATTGGTGTTATTAGGGCCTGTAGAATGTTACACTCTCTGTGGAAGCACTTTGACTTTTGAAAAAGTATACATAAGGTAAATAAAACATGAAACTTGTTCGCATTCTTTCTGGTTTAAATATTTTAGGAGTTGAGCTTTAGTAGAAGGAAATGGGCTTTCACTACATTTGAAGTGAAATGCAACCCTCAAGATGGTTCTGTTTCTCTGCCACTTCTTTAATAAATCCTGTGGATTGCAATTTTTTAAGGATATCACGTGGTGAAAGATAAATATTTGACAAGATTGGCTTGCTGCTGGTTACAAAAACAAACAAATTTTGCCAGGAGGTAGATTGTGAATATAAAAAAAGAACAGACCACTTAAAAAGTTTTATTTAAAAATATCAAAAACCTTTTACTTTCAATGGTCTGAATATTTAAATGTTATTTATTGCAGGCCTTACTAGTAAGAATATATAAATATAATTATTTTAGGCCTTATTAATAAGAACATATACTAAATTCTCCATATCTAGCAGTATGTCATGTCTGAAAAAAAAAGACATGACAGTCGTAGTTTATGACAGCCATAAATATAACAATATGAAGTAGAAACTGAAAAAGTTATCTAACTAGGAATCCCCTATCAGCTTCAAAATTGTATATTTACTATACAAATTCTGATAATCCCAGAATGTGCAGAAATATCTTCTGTTGGGAGGGCTTAGAAAGCTCAGAGTATCTGAGGTATAAATTGACCAACTATTTAGAAATTATTTGCTGAGCCTTTATATTCTTGCCTCCAGTTGGAGGTTAAATATGGAAAGAATAGGAAACTCTACTATTGAGATCTTTTTGCCTGCCAATTTTCAGACTAGATTCCATTGAGTCTTAAAGGCAATCACCCAGAAAATGTCTCTGCATGAATTAATGTTACCAAAACAAGGTTTAGATCCTTACATTATGACTTCGTGCTTAATCATATCTTTGAGTGCCCTTAAACTCTATCTCATTGAAGGGAACTTCTTAATAAATTAATTGTAATCAAGCTGTTAAACAAAATAAATTTTAGAATCTAAAAGATAAATCCAGTGCCTAACCCAGAGGAGGATCTCAACAAATTCTTGTTGAATGAATAAACAGATTGCATTAGAGATCATGCAAATATTTTGTAAAGTGTGATAACAGTTCCAGCTTCTTGGTACCCGTTAGACATGATGTATTTGTTTCATTGGTCATTTTGCTGCCTGGATGAAAAGGAAGGCATTTTATGTCTTTCCAGGCTTACTGCATTCTAAGACCCCAAAGAAGTAACATTTCTAGAAAGATTAAAAAGAATTTGCAACATGTTAACAGTCTATTCAAATATTAACATACCAACTGTTTCTAATAGAAAAGAAACAAGTAGCATTTAAGAAGAATATAAAGTGCAAGCACTGTAGGGGGCACATATTTATTACCAAACTATGCATGGGGAGAAATATCTTTTCTTTCCTCCCGAACTAACACTTCTTTGTATTGCAAACATCAGTCAATTAAGATGGTATTTTTTTTCCGGACATCTCTCATCTGGAGATTTTGTAGCATTTTGCAAATGGATAAGCTCCACTACTACCAAAAGTGTTCTTCCTCTTAGTAATTCATATTGAATGCATCCATATCCGTAAGCATTATATAGAGCAGTTTACAACATAAATGAGAGATAGCCTGCTAAACCAGAAATATGAGTAATGCTAGGCTGGGTTATTTATTCAAAAAGCTGTAATTTTGAGAAAGCCACTTAACCTCTCTGGACCTTGTTTTTTGTATGTTCCTTTTAGCACTGTTACTCTCTCATCTAAGATCTAAATTGATATATGCGCGTATTTGCAAATGCACTTCCAACGACCATCACAAAATAATATTTAGGAGGTAAATATTCCAACAGATTTCCCTCTTATTTCTCTGAATAGACAAGTAAAGTATAAAACTCATTATTAATCAGATATTTGGAAAGAGCCTAATCCAGTGAATATAGCAAATGCTCAGTTAACTAACCCTCCTCCTTTAACTCCTTCTGCCCCTTAGTTCTCTACCTACTTCCTTTGCAATTCATGTACTCACCTACGCACTGAGATCTTAATTGCCTGCAGAAAAATAAGCATATATTGAACATTATTTTAAAATATTTTAAATTTTTCTACACCATCCACATTCCTATTACAATTATCTGAAAATTTTTATTTATGCAAACATTTCAGGGAGGTAGTGGAGGCGCACAGTCAATCCCCAGATGATAGTAAAATGGGGAGTCTAATTAGAGTAAGCCAGATTGAACACATCTGGACAATTCAGTTACTTTTTAAACTCACAGCTAATATATATTTATTCATTTGATTTAAATTAAAAATATTTTTAAGAAGAATTTAAGAAGAACCCTCCAACATCAGCTGCCTTTTGTCAATGTTAGTGAAAAGCCTGGTTCCTGGGTCACCTGACCTCGAATCACCAGAGGTCTTCATGAACAATACTGATTCCTGGGCCCAGCTCATGCAGTTGGAATCTCTTCACAGAAGTCCAAAAAAACATGCTTTTAATGCATGTCCTAAGTTGTTCTGTGTCATGCCATAGTTTGTGAACCATCCTAAGCCAATGATTCTCAAACACACGCCTTTGGAACTTGCTGGGTCAGGTACAGAAGAATCATTTGAAAAAGTGTTAATAATACACAGCTTCTGAGTCTCTGGATCGGAGATGGGAGCTGGAATCTGTATTTTTAAAATCTCCCCAGATAGTTCTGATGTGCTGTTAGTTTTGAGGTCTGAGTCTTAGCCACCTGTTAAATGGGAAGTGTTCTATCGCTCAGTTGAAACGAGCTATCACCTTTCTTGAGTTAACCTGGAATCTTTCAAATATGTCAGTAAAGTATTCATTCCCCTACTTCAAGGTCCAAAACAATGTCTATGCCTAATTATTTCATGCAAAGGCCCCACAGCTGATACTAACATGGGACCACCTCTGGGAACCACCAGTCTACACAAAAGACATGAACAATTCTTGGCCTGGAGGAATTAGTAGGACAAGAAAAGGTTATATACCTTGAAAAAAATGCCTCTCATTCTCTTTCTGGTTTCTAACTTCATGTTTATATTTTGCAATGGAAGGACTAGACTATCCAATTACTAAAATCCTTTACAGCCATAAAATCCTAAGCTTCTGTGATCTGCTTATCTGCTGTATGTGTTTAAGAAAACTCTTTCCCAGATTCCAAAGTCCTTGCTTGATGGGTTGAAAAGTAATTTGCAGTCAGGATATACCAGCAAGCTGTAGCATGTGGATTTTTTTAAATTGAAGTATAGCAAATTGATTTACAATATTATGTGTACAACATAGTGGTTCAATATTTTTATAGACTGTACTCCACTTAAAGTTATTACAAAATAATGGCTATATTTCCCTGTGATGTACAAGAAGCAACAAGGTTATAGCGTACAGCACATGGATTTCTGATGACCACAGATTTAGAGTTGAATCCCAGCTCTGCCCATTCACTGTGTGCAAGTTATGTGACTTCTCTTAGCCTCAGATTTCGCATATGGGGGTAACATGCATGTGGAGGTAACATGGAGGTAACATATTCATGATGTGTTTTTTGTGAGGACAAATATAATGACCTTTAAGTGACTAGACAATGTGTCCAATTAGTATGGTTTACTATAATGAAAGATCATTGTGAGGAATCCAAAATTATTTCCACAATTTCAGTTCTGAGGCTCTGAAAGCGTTAAGCAGTTTATAAAAATCACTGCAAATTTAAATAAGCCAAAGGAATAATCTTCAGGAGAGGAGAAACAAATATAGTGTGGAAGCGTACATTCACGTCTTCTGTAATCACTAAGTAACGCAAGGGGTGTGGGGAGCTGACAGTCGTAGTGCATAGGCATTATTTGCATTACTAAACACATACATCATTTCTTAAAATCATGGAACCCAAAGCGGACCTAATTTTACCTCCATGTTATGAGAAATCAGTAAATTAATAGTCAATTTAGCATATTATCAGTTGGTATAGCTCAAGTCACAGACGGAATAGCAGGAAGATTCTCAGAAATCATTTTCTGGTAAAGAAAGAGGCCTAGAAATAAATATTCAGCAACTTGACTTAATCCCTCATTTCAACTGTCT